>NW_016107491.1:1004418-1075570 GCF_001604975.1 Cebus imitator
GCTGTTCTAATTTAAAAACGGTACATAAACAATACATGTGTCTCAATAAAACTTTCTTTACAAAAACAGGTAGTGGGTCAGATTGGGTTTATGGGTCATAATTTGTCAGCTCCTGTTCCAAATGACCTTCCTGTGCAAGTCTTCCTATTTACATACATTTAGTCTTACAGTTAAAGAAATATGAACAAATTGCATTGAGGCACCACATTGAACTTACTGGGATGCCCTTGGGGTATTTTAAATGTTCAAGGGAAACATGTTGACATTTGTTGATAGCTATTACTGTTTTGTGGCTTGGACATAACTACTTAATAGACCAAATCATTAGATTTTTTTGGCCTAAGAGGGATATTTAAAAATTACTGAAACATGAAGGGAGCCTCGAACTGAGTTTGGAAATCTCTGCTCTAAATCTATCTCATGTTTTCCTGTCGGATACATTTTACTAAAATACCTTTCAGTATGTTTATTTGCTGTTCCAAACCCCTCAATAATTTTCTACTGATTACAGCAAAATGAGAAAATAAAAGCAAAAGAATTGCTTAGTTTACAGATACCTGTCTTATTATAAAGCCCTAATTCAAGGAATAACTAAAAACAATCAGTTAATCTAGGAAGTTCTGAAATAAGTGTTTTATTTTTTTTAGATACACAATTCAGGAAAGGGGGAACACAAAATGAAAGAAGGAAATGAACAAAGAATAATTGAAGGGATAGCACATAAATTGATCTGATTTATTAGATAGCCTAAGAGGAAATTTGACAGATGGATGAGAGAAGAAAGAAGAGAGAAGCACATGCAAACAAAAGCACCTGTTAAGACACAGCAAGATATGTATAGGGAAGCCTTGTTATGTGATTATACTAAATGTCAGTTACTGACAAATGATGCTGAATTAGCAGGCATGAGCCATAGCATGAAGGGCATTTTGTACGATACAATAGTCTTATTCTGTGGCAATAAAAATAGGCTTAGAATATTGTGCAAGTAATGAAGATCAACTAAAGGACTTTGAGAAGGCCAAGTTTTGGTTTTGGATTAATAATTAGTACATCAATGTGAAAGAAGAATTGAACAGATTGGAGACGGATTCAAGAAGATAAATGCAAAATCAAAATCAAAATTTGCGAAGCCTTTATTCAACTGTCAAGGCAATATTCCAAATACTTTACATGTATTCACATTAACTCCTCAGAGTAAACCTGTGAGATAGGCACTATGATTATTCTTTCTCTTTTATAGTCTAGGAAACTAGGAAACCGAGATATGAGGACTACAGAGTAAGTATATAGTATAGCCGGAAATCAATCCCAGTTATCAAGCCACAGAACTCATGTTCCTAAGAACTGTATTAATCGCCTATCAATATTCTAAACAAGAGATGAAGTAGGACTCGCTTATGACAGCAGCAACGATATACAGAGACTGGAAAGCCAGAGAGAGTAAACTCATGAGACTTAGGAATTAATCCCAAGTGAAGGAGAAGACTTGTGTGATATTGCTCAGATTTTAGGCTGTGATGATAGTATCAATAGTGAGGATGTAAGAGGAAGAAGAATTTGGTTTGAGAAAAAATTAGTTCAAGACCACATATGTTGAATTAATATGCTGAAATATCCAGGCATAGATATTCACTAAAAAGTTTTATATATAGTACCAGAGTTCTGTCAAAGTCTAATTGGATAATAATATGTATTTCTGAATTGCCAGAATTGCCAGAGTTGGTTTATTAGTCCATTTTCACATTGCTATAAAGAAATACCTGAGACTGAGTAGTTTACAAAGGAAATCGGTTTAATTGATTCACAGTTCTGCAAGCTGTACCGGAAGCATGATTACTGGTATCTGCTTAGCTTCTGAGGAGTCCTCAGTTAATGTACAATTATGGCAGAGGATAAGGGGGAGCACACATATCACATGGCCAAAGTATGAGCAAAAGAGTGTGGGTGAGGTACCACATACTTTTCAACAACATCTCATGAGAACTCACTTACCATCATGACAACAGTACCAAGGAGGATGTTGTTAAACCATTCCTGAGAAATCACCCTCATGATCCAATCACCTCTCACCAGGCTCCATCTCCAATACTGGAAATCACATATGAACATGGGATTTGGGTGGAGACACAGATACAAACCATATCAGATGGTAATATAAGCTATGTAATTTCTTGTAATCATGCAGATAGGGTGGATAATGGGAGCAAGCCAACTAGAGAATCCAGTGCACATTAGCATTTAGGGGCAGCTGAAGAAGGAAGGGCCTAGACAAAAAGTGTTAGACAGTACTACTACAATCACTGCATTGCCGCCTCCATTTTCACACCCTTTTCTAACAAGATCAAAAATGCCTAGAACACTCATACTCCTTTATCAATAGTTTCTTTATGAGAAAACAAAATGCTATGTAGGTTGCATCTGGTTTTACATTATAGCCACAATCATTAAAATTCTATAAATATGTTGACAGTTTTTACTGTTGTGTTATTGGATGAAGAATTTGCTAGAAAAGGAGAAGCAATGGATCTTGGCTTAATTCTCATAACTATAAGTGGGTCATCAGAGCTACTCTCTGAATCATAACCTGAATGTGGAAGAGTACAATACCACTTCTTCCTAAGGCTTGTAATGTTTAGAATGTGTTTCATCTTTATTATCTGGTCTCTCCTTAAAATAACTCCCCGTTAACTGAAATAATCTTATCATGTGTGTTTCTTGAAAACTTAAACTGACTAATCAACATAATCATGATGATACCTAATATAAGCATGTTCTTTCATAAGTTTGCTTGCCAAAATAATAATGTAAATCAGCTAGACATGATCAGGAATTATTATAAGAATACTGAAAATTTTAACAAATTGAATGTGGCTAGGCATCAGGAGCAAGTAGAGGCTTGCCTTCAGAAACCTTCTGTTTCACCACTCTTGTCTTTGTTATTGATTCCTTTTCTCTCTTATTCAGAAAACTACCTTTATTTCTGACTTTTCAGAAGAAATAAGTGACATTAAACATGGCCTCAAAAAGCCATCGAGCTGAAAACGTTCAGGCACTAGAGACAGAGGGCTGTAATTACTTATCATCACAAATGCAAAAGTTTCAGGAGGGAGAATCTTTTGTTTATTTACAGTAACTTATCCATCTCCAGTAATCAGTAGCTAGCTGATTAGATAAAATGTAATACAGTCAACTGAGAAACCACTAAAAAAAAAAAAAATGATTTGCTGACAATCCCAAATATGCCTGCTCTATACAGACATATGAACTGTGCATGTCTGCAACTGGGTTCTAATCTTCCATATCAAAACTGCTTTCTTCCTATATATTTTTTTATTTCAATAGCCTTCGGGGCACAGGTGGTTTTTTGTTATATGGATCAATCATATAGTGATGAATTCTGAGTGCGCCTGTTACCTGAGTAGCATACATTGTATCTAATGTGTCATTTTCTATCCCTAGCTCCTCTTCCACCCTCTTCCTTCTGAGTTGCTAAAATCCAGTATATTACTCGGTATGCCTTTGCATTGTCATAGCTTAGTACCCACTTGTGTGAGAACATATGGTATTTCATTTCCTATTCCTGAGTTACTTCACTTACATTAATGACCCCCAGCCCCATCCAAGTTGCTGCAAAATACATTATTGCATTGTTTTTAATGACTGAGTCGTATTCCATGGTGTATATACATCACATTTTCTTTATCCACTCATTAGTGGATGGGTACTTCGGTTAGTTCCACATATTTGCAATTGTGAATTGTGCTGCCATAAACATATGTGTGCAAGTGTCTTTTTCATATAATGACTTTCTTTCCTTTGAGTGGGTACCCAGCAGTGGGATTGATGGGTGGATGGTAGATCAGACTTTCAGCTCCGTAAGGAATCACCACACTGTTTTCCATAGAGGCTGCACTAATTTATACTCCTATCAGCAGTGTACAAATGTTCCCTTTTCCCCATATCCTCACCAATGTCTACAGTTTTTTTACATTTTTTTTTTTTTTTTTGGAAACAAGTTCTCACTCTTTCACCCAGAATAGAGTGCAGTGGCGTGATCATGGCTCACTGCAGCCTCGACCTCCTGGGCTCAAACGATCCTCTGGCCTTAGCCCCTGGAGTAGCTGGAACCACAGGTACATGCCATTACACCTGGCTGATTTTTTGTGTGTGTACTTTTTGAAAAGGTGGGGTTTTGCCATGTTGCCCAGGTTCGTCCCAAACTCCTGAGCTCAAGTGATCAGCCCCGCTTGGCCTTCCAATGAGCTCAGATTCCAGGCATAAGTCACTGTGCCTTGTTTTTGAATTTTGCAATAATGTCCATTCTTGCAGCCGTAAGGTGGTATCTAATTGTGGCTTTAATTTTCCCTTCCCTGATGATTAGTGAGGTTGAACATTTTTTCATATGTTTTTTGGCCACCTGTAAATCTTCTTTTTAGAAATGTTTATGTCCTTTGCACACTTTTTAATGGGATTATTTACTTTTTTCTTTGTTTTTGTTTGAGTTCCTTGTAGATTGTGGAGACTAGTCCTTTGTCAGATGTGTACTTTTCAAATATTTTCTCCCATTTTTTAAATTTTCTCTTCATTACTTCAATTGCTGTACAGAAGCTTTTTAGTTTAATTAGGTCCCATTCATTTATTTTTGTTTTTATTGCATTTACTTTTGGAGTCTTAGTCATTAATTCTTTCCCTGGGCTGAGGCCTAGAAGAGTTTTTCCAACATTGCCTTCCAGAAGTTTTATACTTTCAGGTCTTATATTTAAGGCTTTGATCCAGCTCAAGTTGATTTTATATATATATACATAAGATGAGAGATACGGTTTCATTCTACACGTGGTTTGCTAGTTTTCCCAGCACCATTTATTAAATAGGATGTTCATTCCCCAATTTACGTTTTTGCGTGCCTTGCCAAAGATCAGTTGACTGTGTACATTTGGCCTTACTTCTGGGTTCTCTATCCTGTTCCACTGGTCTTTGACTGCTTTAATAACAGCACCATGCTATTTTGGTAACTATATCTTTATAGTGTAATTTCAAATCCAGTTATGTGGTCCCTCCAGATTTCTTCCTTTTGCTTAGGATCCCTCCAGATTTCTTCCTTTTGCTTAGGATTGCATTTGGCATTTGGGCTCTTAATGATTTCATACGAATTTTAGTATGTTTTTTTCTAATTCTCTTAAAAATTCTGTTGGTATTTTTCTGGGAATTGCCTCGAACCTGTAGATTGCTTTGGGAGTTTGGTCATTTTCACAATATCGATTCTTCCAGTCCATGAGCATAGGATGTGTTTCCATTTGTTTGTATCATTTATGACATATTTCAGTAGTGTTTGGTAGTTTTCTTTGAGGAGATCTGTCACCTGCTTAGTTAATTCTATTTTTAGGTATTTTATTTTTTTTGCAGCTGTTGCAAAAGGGATTGAGTTCTTGATTTGATTCTCAGCTTCGTTTTTGTTTGTGTAACACAGTGCTACCAATTTCTGCACATTGATATTGTAACCTGAGATTTTATTTAATTCATTTATCAAATCTAAAAGTCTTTTGGAGGAGTCCTTATGATTTTCTAAGTGTACTATTATATCATCTGCAAACAGCAACAGTTTGACTTCCTCTTTTCCAATTTAGATACTCTTTATTTCCTTCTTTTGCCTAATTGCTCTAGCTAGTACTTCCAGCACTATGTTAAATAGGAGTGGTACAAGTAAGCATCCTGTCTTGTTTGTGTTCTTAGAAGAAATGCTTTCAACTCTTCCCCATTCAATGTGATGTTGGCTGTGGGTTTATCATATATGGCTTTTATCATTTTGAGGTAAGTCCCTTCTATGCCTAATTTGTTGAGAATTTTTATCATAAATTTATCCTAGATTTCTTCAACTGCTTTTTCTGCATCTATTGAGATGATAACATGTTTTTTGTTTTTAATTTTCTTTATGTGATGCATCACATTTATTGACTTACATGTGCTAAACCATTCCTGCATCCCTGGAATAAAACCCACTTGATTATGATGAATTAGCTTTTTGATGTGCTGTTGGATTTGGTTAGCTATTATTTTGTTAAGAATTTTTATGTCTACATTCATCAGAAAAATTGGTCTGTAGTTTTCTTTTTTTTTGTTATGTCCATCCCTGATTTTGATATCAAAGTGATTCTATCTTAATAGAATGATTTATGGAGAATTCCTTTTTTCTCAGTCTTTTGCAATAATTTCAGTGGGATTAGTAAAATTATTCTTTGAATATGTGGTAGAATTCAGCTGTGAGTCTACCTGGGCTTGGGCTTTTAGTTGTTGTTGGCAATTTTTAAATTACTGATTCAGCCTCACTGCTTGTTATTAGTCTGTTCAAGGTTTCTATTTCTTCTTCATTTAATCTAGGTGGGTTGTATATTTCCAGGAAATTGTTAATCTCCTCTAGATTTTCTAATTTGTGTGCATAAAAGTGTTCATAGTAGTATCAAATGATCTTTTTTATTTCTGTGGTGTTGGTTATAATGTCTCTAGTTTCACTTTAAATTGAGCTTATTTAGATCTCTTTTCTTGGTTAATCTAGCAATGATCTATCATTTTTGTTTATTTTTTACAAAAAAAAAAAGCTTTTTGTTTCATTGATTGTATTATTTTCTTTGTTTAAATTCATTTTATTCTGCTCTGATCTTTGTTATTTCTTTTCTTCTTCTAGCTTTGGGTTTAGTTTTTTCTTGTTTCTCCACTCTCTTGAGGTGTGGCATTAGGTTGTCAATTTGTACTGTTTCAGACTTTTGGATGCAGGCATTTACTGCTATAAACTTTCTTCTTAGCACCACTTGTGCTGTATCTCAGAGGTTTGATAACTTGTGTCGTTACTATTATTATTCAATTCAAAGATTTTTTAAATTTTCATCTTGATTTTATTAATTCAGACATCATTTAGGAGCAGATTATTTAATGTCTTTGTATTTGTATAATTTTGAGGGTTCCTTTTGCAGTTGATTTCTAGTTTTATCTACTGTGGTCTAAGAAGATACTAGACATGATTTCATTTTTTAAAAATGTACTGACTTGTTCTGTGGCCTACTATATCATCTATCTTGGAGAATGTTCTATGTGTGGATTAGAAGGATGTATATTTTGCAAACCTTGGGTAGAATATTCTGTAAATATCCATTAAGTTCATTTGTTCTAACATGTCATTAAAGCCCATTGTTTCTCTGTAATTTATTTTCTGTCTGAGAGATCTGTCTAGTGCTGTCGGGGTGTATTGAAGTCTCCCACTATTGTTGTTTTCCTGTCTATCTCATTTCTTAGGTATAGTAGCAATCGTTTTATGAATCTAGGAGCTCTAGTGTTTGATGCATATAGATTTAGGATTGTAACATCTTCTTGGTGAATTGTTCCTTTTATTATTATAGAGTGATCAACCGTTCTTTTCACTATTATTGCTCTGAAGACTCTTTGTCTGATACAAGAATAGCTTCTCGTGCTTGCTTTAGGTTTTCATTATTGTGGAATACCTTTTCTACTCTTTTACCTTGAGTTTATGTGAATCCTTCTGTGTTAGGTGAGTCTATTGGAAACAGCAGATATTTGAATTGTGAGTTTTTATCCATTCTGCCATTCTATATATTTTAAGTGGAGTGCTTAGGCCATTTACATTCAACATTAATAATGAGATGTGAGTTACTATTCTCTTCATCACGTTAATTGTTACCTAGTTTGTTTTTATTGTGTTATTGTTTTATAGGCCAAGTTTTAAGTTTTCAAGAGATTCTAATTTGGTGTATATTGGCCTTTTGATTTCAAAATTTATAACTCCTTTTAGTATTTCTTATAGTGTATATTTGGTGTGACACTTTTTCTCAGCATTTGAAAATGACGTTATTTCTTCTTCATTTGTGAAACTTGGTTTTGCAGAATATCAAATTCTTAGTCCACTGTTGTTTTGTTTAAGGAGGTTGAAGATAGGACCCTAATCCTTTCTGGCCTCCATGGTTTATGCTGAAAAGTTGGTTGTTAGTCTAATAGGTTTTGCTTTGTAGGTTACCCGAAGCTTTTGTATTACTGCTCTTGGAATTTTTTCCTTCATGTTGGCTTTAGATAGCCTGATGACTATATCCCTTGGTGATCTTTTATACTGATTTGATTCAAATTATTATAAAATGATTTAACAGAAATAGCATAATTAAGATTTATGAAAGAATGTGAGGTTCATATTTTTAAAATAAGATAGAATGGACAGAAATGAAATATGAAATCATAACAGAATTTGCCTTTTCAAAAGGAAAAACACTGAATTATTGAAGCAAGAATGCTGTGTACAATGAAGAAATAAAATCCTTTTAAACATTAAAGTGAAATGGAGTGTACTTTGAAAACTATCCATTAAAATTTGTAACAGTTGTAAAAATGACTTATTTGCATATTTTCCTTTGTATTTTATATTAGTTAAGTGATTTGATAGAATTGCATTTTAAAGTACAAATGTTTAATTTCTACTTATGTGCAGGATATGGCTATTTGTTTATTGACTTATTAAGCACTGGATTTTGTTTTCAGTGTAGTTTTAGGTGAAATAAATTCTTCCAATTCAATAAAGTGTGAAACTTCCAATAGCAGAACACAATTTACAAATATATGTATTTAACCTAAGTAATTTGTATTAAAATTTGTTTTCCTGCTCTTTTTTAACCACAACTAACTTTATGTATTTTACTAATGCTAAGTAATTTATATTATTTAATAATATGAAATGAGAATCTTTATTAGAGCTATTACAGCAAGTTCTCGAATAGTATCATTTTGTTCAATTCCCTCTTGTGTTTGGAGTTGGAAGTGTGTGGAATTTGTATGTTCTTCCCATGTCTGAGTGAGTTTCATCTAGGCACTCTGATTTCCTCTCACATCCCAAAGATATGCCCATTAGGTACATTCTTGTGTCTTGTGGTCCCAGTTTGATTGAGTGTGGGTGAGCATGTGCACACCCTGTGACGGGAAGGCAACCTGTCCACAGCTGATTTCTACCTTGCAAACTGACCTGCAATTTTGAACTGAGATAAGCAGGTGAACAGTGATCTTATTTGTTCTTGGTAGTCTTTCTTAAATGTAAGTATAGCCCAAATTTATTTAAATATTTGATACTACAGATGTTTTGTGCTCTTAGTTTAAAGTTTGACAATGCTTAGTGACCAGAAATATGATGTAGGAATTTGACTGTTGTTTATATCGAGTAGCTTATGATAAATTGTTCTGTTAAATGTTTCTTCACTTAATGCCACAGTGTCCAAAACCTGTTGATGATGTTAAGAGAAGACTCACTGTATATATTATGGCTCATCAGTTTTCAGTTACATATGCCTTTCTAATATACATAATGAAATATAAATTTTCATTCTGATTTGTTACATAACAATTTTATTGGTCTTATTAAATATTGCCTTGCCTATGTGATGCTAAGTACATCTATTGCCTAAGCTTTGTGAAATAACAAGAAATGCCCATTATCACAGTAGTTAATGATAGGAAAAGCCATGATTCTTTAGGTAGCATGGAACATTTGTTAGGAAGATGGACTTTGCAGTCATAGTGCCTGAACTTTATTTACTTTTGCTTTATTGCCAGGCTGGAATGCAGTGGCATAATCTTGACTCGCTCCAACCTCCACCTCCCAGGTTCAAGAGATTCTCGTGCCTCAGCCTCCTGAATAGCTGGGACTATAGGTGCATGCCACCATGCCCAGCTAATTTTTATATTTTTAATAGAGATGGGTTTCACCATGTGGCCAGGATGGTCTCGATCTCTTGTCCTTGTGGTCTGCCCGCCTCTGTCTCCCAAACTGCTGGGATTACAGGTGGGAGCCACTGTGCCCGGCCAGTGCCTAAATCTTAATACTGACTTAATTGCTTACTAGATACATGACCTTGGGCAGGTTAAACAACATTTGAGCACATCTTTTCCTCTTCTGTAAAAGATAAATAATAACATCTATCCCAATAGGTTGTTGGGGTTTAAATGAGAAAAAACACGCAAAGTATTCAAAAGCCTTTGGTACATGTTGAAGAATCAATAAATATTAGCTTTTATTAAGTAAACACTGGAAGTTTTAAGCATTCTAAATAATCGTAATTTCTAAAGAGTATGGACTAATTTAGAGTTTACAAATGCTATCCCATATATTGCATAATTTTATCCTGTATGATAATCTTATGTGTAGGTATCAAAATTCCCATTGAAGGAATGAAGGATTAGGGTATTAGTCCATTTTCTTTCTGCTACAGAAAAATACCTGAGACTGAGTAATTGATAAAGACATAGAAATTTAATGGACTCACACGTCCACATGGCTATGGTGGCCTCGCAGTGATGGCAGAAGGTGAAGGAGAAGCAAAGGTATATCTTGTATGGTGGCAGGCAAGAGAGCATGTGCAGGGGAATTTTCCTTTATAAAATCATAAGATCTCATGAGATTTATTCACTATCACAGCAAGAGCATAAGAAAACCTGCCCCCATTCAGTTACCTCCCATTGGGTCCCAATAATCCCATGGGGATTATTGAAGCTACAATTCAAGATGAGATTTGTGTAGGGACACAGCCAACCTATGTTGATTGGATTAAGTTGCTATACTGTACTAAGTATCAGACTAAGGGCTTTCATATAAGGCAAGTGCTATTACAAATATTATTTGGGAGATGAGGAAACTGTAGATTACAGAGAATAAGAAGTTTGCTCAAATACTCAACTATTAAATGAGAAAAAGGAAGAGATATATAGTCTGAATTTTGACTATTTCCTTGTGATATTGTTACCAGGAACTGTGGGAATCCTCAGTTCTTGTTTAACTTGAAAGAAAAAATTCAGCCAAAAGTCACAGCAAGAGTTAAGGAGCAGGTTTTGTTGAAGGAAGATAAAGCACATTCCTAGAGTGAAGTGAAAAATAGCTCCAGGCTGTTAAGTTTGGAAAAAATAGTAGCAGTCGTGTTTATTTATAGAGACAGTATACTGTGAGAGATGGGACAGAGCCTGCTTAAAAGAATGATGCAGCAGCAGCAGCTAGTGCTGGAGGACTCTCTTTATGAAAATCTTACATTATTATTTTTGAAGGGTCATGAGGGGATGTTACTTGCAAGCATGTCCCCTTTGAACACACATGCTCCGTGGTTGTAAATGCAAGTAGTGTACATGTTGCATGTCTTATTAGCGTTTAAAAGCTCCACTAGGCCAGGTGCGGTGGCTCATGCCTGTAATCCCTGCACTTTAGGAGGCCGAGGAGAATGGATCACCTGAGGTTGAGAGTTCAAGACCAGCCTGGCTAAAATGATGAAATCCAGTTTTACCAAAAATTAGCTGGGCATGGTGGCACACACCTGTAATCCTAGCTATTCCTGAGACTAAGGCAGGAGAATCACTTGAACCCAGCAGTGAGCTGAGACTGCACCACTGCACTCCAGCCTGGGCAGCAAGAGCAAAACTCCATTAAAAAAAATGTATTTTTTACTATTGTAATGAGTAAAAGGGGCTACTCTGGGTGACTTTTTGGAGGAATGTGCACGATCTTCAGCGGAGAAAATCCCGAGTGTGGTTTTCTCCAGGTAGGGCCTGATAAATTCCTTTTAGGGCTGAAGGAGCCAAACCACAAGGTCAGAAGTAGCCAGCATAGCCATGTATATCATTCAGTTCTCATACTGCTATGAAGAAATACCCGAGACTGGGTAATTTTTAAAGAAAAGAGGTTTAATTTATTCACCTTTCTGCATTGCTGAGGCAGCCTCAGGAAACTTACAATCATGGTGGAAGGCAGTCTTCACAGGGCAGCAGGAAAGAGTGAGTGCTAGCCAGAGGGGGAAGCCCCTTTTAAACCATCACATCTAGTGAGAACTTATTATTACCATGAGAACAGCATGGTGGAAACCACCCCTCTGATTCAATTATTTCCACATGGTCCCGCCCTTGCAACGTGGGGATTATTACAATTCAAGGTGAGATTTGGGTGGGGACACAGAGCCAAACCATATTATTCTGTCCACAGCCCTTCACAAATCTCATGCCCGCACATTTCAAAACACAATCATGCCCTTCCAACAGTTCCCCAAAGTCTTAATTCATCCAGCATTAACCCAAAATTCCAAGTCCAAAATCTCATCTGAGGCAAGGCAATTCCCTTCTACCTGTGAGCCTGTAAAATCAAAAGCAAGTTAGTTACTTCCTAGATACAGCTGAGGCATTAGGTAAACACACCTGTTCCAAATGGGAAAAATTGACCAAAACAAAGGGGCTACAGGCCCGTGTAAGTCTGAAATCCAACAAGGCAGTCACTAAACCTTAAAGTTACAAAATGATATTCTTTGACTCCATATCTCACATTCAGGTTACACTGATGCAAAAGGTGGGCTCCCACAGCCTTAAACAGCTCCACCTCTGTGGCTTTGCAGGATACAACTCCCCTCCAGGCTGCTTTCATGGGCTGCTGTTGAGTGTCTGTAGCCCTTCCAGGCACACAGTGAAAGCTGTCAGTGGATCTACCATTCTGGGGCCTGGAGGATGATGGCCCTCTTCTCACAGAGCCACTAGGCAGTGCCCTAGTGGGGACTCTATGTGGGGGCTCCAACTCCACATTTTCTTTCTTTGCTGACCTAGCAGAGGTTCTTCAGGATGGCTCTGCACCTGCAGCTAACCTCTGCCTGGACATCCAGGTGTTTCCATACATCCTCTGAAATCTAGTTGGAGGTTCCCCAAACTAAATTCTTAACTTCTGTGCACCCGCAGGCCAAACACCACATGGAAGCTGCCAAGGTTTGGGGCATTCATCCTCTGAAGCAACAGCCTGAGCTGTACGTTGGCCCTTTTTAGCCACAGCTGGAGCCGAAGCAGCTGGGATACAGCACACCATATCCTGAGGCTGCATAGAGCAGTGGGGCCCCAAGCCTGGCCCAGAAACTACTCTTCCCTCCTAGACTTCCAGTCTGTGATGGAAAGGGCTGTCACAAAATTATCTGACATGCTCTGGAGATATTTTTCCCCATTATCTTGGTGATTAGCATTTGGCTCCTTATTATTTATCCAAATTTCTGCAGCAGGCTTGAATTTCTCCTCAGAATTTTTTTTTCTATCACATCATCTGAGTGCAAATTTTCCAAACTTTTATGCTCTGCTTCCTATTGAACACTTTGCAACCTAGAAATTTCTTTTGAAAGTTGTCCTAAATCATCTCTCTGAAGTTCAAACTTCCACAGATCTCTAGGGCAGGGATAAAATGTCACCAGTCTCTTTGCATAGCAAGAGTGGCCTTCAATTTCCAACAAGTTTCTCATCTCCATCTGAGACCACCTCAGGTCAGACTTCATTTGCTTCATCACTATCAGCATTTTGGTCAAAGCCATTCAATAAGTCTCTAGAAGTTCCAAACACTTCCACATTTTCTTGTATTCTGAGTCCCCCAAGTCTCTAGGATGTTCCAAACTTTCCTACCTTTCCCTTTGTTCTTCTGATTCCTCCAAACTGTTCCAATATCTGCCTGTTACCCAGTTTCAAAGTTGCTTCCATGTTTTTGCATATCTTTATAGCAGCTTCCCACTCTCTGTGGTACCAATTTATTGTATTAATCAATTCTCACATTGCTATGAAGAAATACCCGAGACTGGGTAATTTATAAAGAAAAGAGGTTTAATTGACTCATGGTTCTAGATTGCTCAGGAAACTTAGAATCATTGCAGAAAGCACCTCTTCACAAGGCAGCAGGATAGAGTGAGTGCCCATCAAAGGAGGTAGCCCCTTATAAAACCATCAGATCTGCACATGTATCCCAGAACTTAAAGTATAATAAAAAAAAATTTTTAATCAGATCAGATCTCATCAGAACTCACTCACTATCATGAGAACAGCATGGTGTAAATTGCCCCCATGATTCAACTGTTTGGGCCTGATCTTGCCCTTGACACATGGGGATTATTATGATTCAAGGTGAGATTTGGGTGGGGACACAGCCAAACCATATTACCATCTTTATTTTTGCTTACTGTTAATGTGCAGCTCTGACTATTAGTGGGTAGCGTCTTTAGGACTTCTTTTCCCAGGGGGTTTCCTTGCCTGTTCATTTCTGGCCATCTGCCCAGTCTAACAATATGTTATTTTATAATACATATAAATTAATATGGGTTTTGTCTATTAACTCCTGCACTGGTTTTATGTATGGTAAGATTAAAATGTATAGCCGTCACATTAATGAAAGAACAAGCACAATGTTCCTTGAAGTAAAACTTACGGTTTTTATTATGGAGTTAACAATGTGCTATATTCAGTAAGTTTTCTGAGCAAACAAAATTTCTGAATTACAATGAATTAACATAAATATAACTTCAAATATAAATAATATAATTTTAGCAATTATTTTAGACTTTATCTGTTAATAAAAATCTTATTATTTTTTACTTTTTAAAATATATAAAGTCAAATCACTAAATATTTGGCTCTGGAATCTACTTCTACTTTGTAATAGATTTATAATGGTAATAAGTCTCAGTTTCTTTCTGGATGTAGAAGTGGTATATGCAATAAATATAAGAAACTGAATATTGTCACAATAGTTCTTAGAAACATGCTGAAGATGAGATACCTGCATTAGTCTTTCCTTTTGCAGTTTTTGAGAACTTCTTTAAAAAGGAATTAGTAAATGAAACATACTATAGCCTCTTAAGCTCCTGCTAGATTCTTCTATGATGTTGATCACTGCCCAGAGCCCATATTTATTCGTCTTTACTTTATAAATACCAATTTTATGTGTACAGACCATTTTCTAACATCAATAGAACGTCTTGTTCTAAAGCTATGTAATAAATTCTATATATGTTTTTATGTTAAAATCATTTGAAACATGCACTGAAATTTATATGGCATGTTACTATTAAAATCACTGAAATCTAGAATATTCTTTTTGCAGTAAAAACCTGATTATTTGCTGTTTACATGGATATTGAATGATATAACTTTTTAAATGCTTTAACTTTTCACAAATGAATATTTGTTTCAGATAAAAAATCTTTTTAAATATCTTACTGTCACTTTTCTGATTTCTTGGGTAAGTTGCACTGGAGAACATGGGGCATGTTTGATGATTCAATATCTTTCGGTGATCCTATATCATTTTTCCTAGCACAGCCTATAGGAGAAAATTAAACTAGATTGAGGTGAATGCAAGGCAAATGTTTTTGTTACAATCGTTCATATAAAATTACTAATGATGACTTTTATGCCTAACTAATCAATTGCAACTCTGAGTTTATCAAACATTAAGAATATTCTTCTGTGGTATATTATTAATCTGAGTTCATCTTTTGCTTGCATTTTTTTTAATCTGTGGTAACACAAAACACACTGTTTAATTAAAAAAAAATAACCTTTCATTGGGAAAAATCTCCTGACATTGGTGTTTGCAATACTTTTTGGATATGACCCCAAAAGCATGGCAATAAAAGCAAAAATAGACAAAGGAGATTGCATCAAACTGTAAAGCTTCTGCACAGAAAAGGAAGCAATTTACAGAGTGAAGAGAAAACCTGTGGAAAGGAATAAAATATTTGCAAACGATACATCTGAAGAAGTTAATATACAAAATATATGAGAAGTCAAACAACTCATAGCAAGAAAACAATCTGACTTATTGTGGCCAAGGGCCACAATAGATATTTCTTAAAAGAAAACATGCAAATGATCTGCACATATATTACCAAATGCTTAACATCAAAATTTTTAGGGCAATGCAAATTAAAAGCACAATGGGATATATTGTCACACCTGTTAGAAAAGGTTTTACCAAAAAAATCAAATGATACCAAGTATTGGTGAGAATATGGAAAAAATAAACTATCTGTCCACTGTTGGTAATATGTAAATTAGTACAGTGATGATGGAAAATAGCATGGATGTTTCCCCAAAATATAAAATAGAACAACCAAATGACCTAGCAATTCCACTTCCAGGCATATAGCCAAAGGAAATGAAATCAGCATGTCAAAGAGATGTCTGCACTCCCATGTTCATTGCACTATTATACACAATGACCGACATATGGAATCAAGCTGAATGACCATCAGTGGATGAATGAATAAAGAAAATGTAGTATATACACACAATGAAGTACTAGTCAGCCTTTAAAAAAGAAGAAAACATCATTATCTGCAGGCATGAACCTGAAAAAGTTATGCTAAGTGAAATAAGCCAGGCACAGAAAAGAAAAATTACTGAAAAAATTTTGTGTATTTACCAAAAGATGTCACTTACATGTGGAATCTAAAAAAGTCAAACTCACAGAAATAGAGAGTAGAATGATGGTTACCAAGGGCTGGAGTGGGTAGGAAGAGATTGGTAATGTGAAGTTGTTCCTCAAAGGGTAAAAAGTTTCAGTTATGTAGGAGAAATACATTCTGGAGATCTAGTGTACAGCATGGTGGTGATAGTTCATAATGTACTGTATACTGGAAAATTGCTAACAGAGTAGATTTTAAATGTTCTTATCACAAAAAAAAATGGTAAGCATGTGAGATGCTATTTATATTAATTAGATTTATTTAATTATTCCACAATGTATACATGTATCAAAATATCACATTGTACCCAATAAATATATACAATTTTCATTTGTCAATTAAAAGTAAACACAATTTTTGAATAATCTGTTTTAAATTGTCTTATACTATAAGCCTATGTGGTGACATTTAACTATCATGCTAGCCTGTTGCTCACAGGATTTGAAATTGAATGTTTTAGTAAATATGAGTTCATTGAAAGTTATATATGCCAAATTCTAATTTTCTAGTGTTCTTGGATAAAAATATATTAAATGCTATTTTTTACATTTTTATATATTTTGTGCATTTTAGGTTTTGCGGTACATGTGAAGAACATGCAGGATTGTTGCATAGGTACATATACAGGTATTGATCGACTTACGACCTATGCAACTTACGAACATTCGACTTTACGACCACAATCGCTAGCCACGACTGATCCGCGTCTGGCAGCACAAACGTTGCCCAGCTGGGCGTATGACAGTGCTGACCAGCTTCTGGCAGCACTACCATCTCCGCGTGCACCATTTCAACTGTACATATAGCCTACTCAACTTACGACCAAATCGTGTTACGACTGGTCTGCCGGTCCCAATCGTGGTCGTAAGTCGAGCACTAGCTGTATGGCAATGTGGTTTGCTGCCTTCACCTATATCTGGCATTTCTCCCCCTGTTATCCCTCCCCAACTCCCATCCCCCCAACACTCCCCTAGTTTCCCCACCCACAGACCTCACTATGTGAAGCTCCTCTTCCTGTTTCCATGTGTTCGCGTTGTTCAACACCCACCTATGAGTCAGAACATGCTATTATTTTTTAATTTATTTTATTGCATTTTAGGTTTTGGGGTACATGTGTAAAACATGCAAGATTGTTGCATAGGTACACACGTGGCAGTGTGATTTGCTGCCTTCCTCCCCATCACCTATATCTGGCATTTCTCCCCATGCTATCTCTCCCCAACTCCCCAACCCCCACTGACCCTCCCCTATTTCCCTCCAACAGACCCCAGTGTGTAGTGCTCCCCTCCCTGTGTCCATGTGAGAACATGCTATTTTTGACAATTTATGTACATTTCAAAATTTAAAGCTGTTATTACTCAGACAGAGTGGATGTAGGAAAATTGTGCATGTGTATATTCTATCTGCTCCTATATATGTATGTGTTTGCATATTTATTATATATGACATTTAAAAATACATAAAATATATCATATTGAGTGTTTCATTTCATAAATAAAATATTCATATATATATAAACAGATGAGTAGTTATCAAGATATTATTGCAATCATATTTTTGGTATCCCACTATTACATCTAATTTACCCATATCTATTTAATCAGAGTTTTCATTTGTTCTTTTCAAGAATGTAAGGGTATATAAGGTAATTTTTCCCATTTTGCGCATGAAGAGTTCAAGGCTTAGAAAACTTTGAAACTTGCTAATAGTCACAGCCATTATTAAAATTCAGATTTATCTGGTTACAAATATGTATTTTTTTCCACAATATCCTGCTATTTTGACTTTTTAAAATGTTACAGTTTACAATTTCTTTTCAGTTAACGATTTTTCCTACTTTCTTAATATACCACACTAGCAGCATATTCATTCTAATCTATAAAAGTGGAGATAAAATACTTAGTTATCTTATTGTAATAGTTGGGGGTTGCTGTGGGTAGGAACAGATTCCATATAGGGAGGTATCAGGCTTGTTTGGTTTGAGAAATATTCTGTTCCCTATGCCTATCAGTTTTATCAAGTATGCTGTTGGACGTATAAACTGGAGCTAAGGAAATGGTCTGGACTGAAAATGTGGGGATAGTTGGCATTAGAGATAGTATACAATGTCAGAAGATTAAATGAGACTAGCCAAAAACAGAGTGTAGTCAGAGAATGGAAAAGGGCTAATGACTGAGGCATGGATCACTTCAACATTGTGTTCTGAGAGAAGAGAATCAGTTAAAAAAAAAAAAAAAAATCCCAGTGAACCAGTGAAGTAGGATGAAAAGTAATGAAGTGGAGTTTCCTTAGAAGCCAAGTGAAGAAACTTTTATAAATGAGAGTATGTAAACTAAAGGAATTTCAATGGGTTCGAAAGAGTAAATACCTTTACTGGTGGTTGAAGAGAGAAATAGGAGAAGAGGAATTAGAGCCTGAAAATGTAAAGGCGTCTTTTGAGTTTTACTGCAATGAGAAACAATGAAGTACAACAAAATTTTATGGTGTATTTTAAAAATAAAATAATTAAAAATTTTTGTTTATATGCCAATGGGGCATGGTCCAATAGAGAAGGAGAAATTTATGATGTGAGAGAGGTTAATTGTAGAACTAATATCCTTGAGTAAAGGATGAGTTCATGTTCTTTGCAGAGACGCGGATAAAGCTGGAAACCATCATTCTCAGAAAACTGACACAAGAACAGAAAACCAAACACCACATGTTCTCACTCATAAGTGGGAGTTGAACAATGAGAACACATGGACACAGGGAGGGCACATTACACACTGGGGCCTATCACGGGTGGGGGCCTAGGGTAGGGATAGCAGAGGGTAGAGAGATAGGGGAGGGATCGCATTAGGAGAAATACCTAATGTAGATGACGGGGTGATGAATGCAGAAAACCACCATGGCACATGTATACCTATGTAACGAACCTGCATGTTCTGCACATGTACCCCAGAACTTGAAGTATAATGAAAAAATAAATAAATAATAAAATTAAGTAAAAAAAGAAGAAAAAAAGAAGAGGATGAAATCTACTGATCAAATGAAAGAATTGGCTTTCAATAAGAGCAACTTTATATGATATGTTTTATAATTCTATATTTAAATATACACCCAGAAGTCTTAAATTGTTTTCTATACATTCAAACATATTTCTAATTTAATGCAAATTAATAATTGTCTATAAAATATTTTGCTCATATTCTCTGTAAAATTAAGATCCAGATCCATCCCAACAATATAGCAATTCACTGAGTACAATTAAATGGAGTTCAGTGTTTAGACATGACACATGCATTAAAATGATTCATTCAACAAATACTGGCTGAACATTTACTGTATCCTTTAGTTCTCTCCTAATAAAGATTGCTTCTTGTCAAGAGCATGGACTAAAATAAGATTAATGAGAAAACATTAGATTTTTTATCTGCGTATGACTGCTTTAAGATTTTGACTGGACTACACCAGTGAAATAAAAGAGTCAATTCATAACATCAAGAGTATGACAAATTTGCAAAAATATGTTTTTAAATTAAAAGATTTAAAAGCACAAACTAAAATTATTTGGGTTTTTAGGGTAATTACTGTAGAGACAATTATAATATAATTTCACAATGTCTCATTTCTTAAAGAATCAGAATTTCCTTCAAGGTTAATTTTGCTTCTTGGAAAGATGTCAATAATTTCATTTTATATGTGCTATGAATTGATTCATACAATATCCAGCCATCTATTCATTATATAACAGTCAAAACCTATTTTCCAAAAAATTTAAGCAGATATACAGACAAAATAGATAAAAATTTATCCTCAATTGTCAAAGGACTATTTTCATAAAAATAAGATAGTGTAAATATTGATCAGAGCCAAAATTGAACACTAAATAAGTATATACTGATATAAAAGATACGTATGGGTACAAGTGTTATCTTGAAATATTACACTTTTGTGTAGTTGTATTTCTTCCGTAGATGTTAAATTTCATGTTTGGTATAAAAACATAACAGTCATATATGTCTACCCTTGTCCAATTAATTTGAATTTTCTATGCATTCATCAAAGAGCACATTTTATATTTTCTGATAGCTTTATAATTTTTATTAAATGCTACATTATATTTAAAGTAATATAATGTGTAATATATATTTAAAGTAATATAATATAATATAATAATAAAATTGGCTTAATATTTTACATCTGTAGTCTCCTAATTTACCATTTATATTTATTCATGTACATTTATAAATATGCACATCAATTTCTGAATGCCTCTCATACCACAGGAAAGTTATTTTCACTGATTTGAGGCATTTGATTGCCCCTCATTCATTTTGTGCTTGTGACTATCCTTTCCGACAGCAGAATATCTTCAATACTTTTATTCCCTTCATATGTTATTATCTAGTTCATATATTATTATTTGACATTTTTATTTCTCTTCAAGACATATGAATCTTCTCAAAACTCCAGTTTTCTCTTGGTCCAACTTGAGAAGCTATCTGCAAGAAGAGTTCTCTTTATTACAACCTGCTTTTAAGTTTCATATGTATTTATACCATATTTGCTTATATCTGAATATCACACAAGAGTATAATTACCAGATTATAAGAATCTGTTGGCATATATTGGCTTTCAGTAGATACTGGCTAATTGAGTGGATGAATGAATATTTGTACTCAGATATAAAGCTATGTTCTACATTAATGAGAGCTAAAATTCAGCTGCTGCAGCAAAGAATCAGAATAACAGTAATCTGAGATATAGTGAATATTATAATATGTCAAAATTCAGTCTCCTTTTAATTTATTACTCTGGCCTTTTGGGGGGCATCATTCAAATCTACCTGGTCCACAAGAAATCATAACTAAAGCTGTGTTCTAGCTATTTTGAAGGTACAGTCATTACAAGGTCATGCATTTACCTCTTGATTTAGTATTAGTCAGAATTAGTGACATGTCCTCCACCTGCTGCAATAAAGTCTGAAATTCTAGTCTTTGTTTTTGGTAGCCCACCATCCAGCTAAAATTTATGATTCCATCACTAAAGCAAGAGAGAGAGAGAGAGAGAGAGAGAGAGAGAGAGTTGCGGCAACCTCTATTTATTGACTTGCTTATAATCCTTGATTTTCTTTTTGCATATTTCTTAACCTTTGAACTTTGAAATTTGGAAAAAAATACATTAACTGCAGTATTGAGAGTCTTATTAAGTAAAAGAAAATGCAACACAATTAACTCACTTGACCAGATGAGAAAATATAATAAGTTAAATTGTGAATGACTGCACTGAAGAAAACCAAAGCATTTTTCTTTGTATTTTTTTCTAATTTTGATTGATACTAATCATGTCACATAAATGCAAAGAAAACAACATAATTTTTATATATCAATATTCCAACGTATATAGACATTTGTGTATATACACACATACATACTATATATACAAACACATACACAAATACACACATGCTTCTTCTCTACTCTAATACCTTTTCAAAATTCCATTTGTCTAGTATCCCAATTTGTGAAGCTGGTTATAGCTGTCTATGTGAAGCACTCTCATTTATTATTTTTTCTAGGTTTCCTTCTAATCAGATGTTTTAAACTTCTCACATCTACTGCAAAAGATAGGTCATGCACCTATCCATACATTTTTATGAAAAAACAAAGGAAGGCAGAAAGTAGGAAATCACTTCTAAAAAATAGAATTATTTAAATGGGTGAGAATGTGAAGTCACTGGTCATTTTTGTATGACGATTTTGAAAACATACAGATGAAATAATGCAATATTTTATATTATTTTAAAATATTATATAAAATTTGTCACAAGATTATAAAATAATAATGAAATTAGGAATATGCAAAAACTTCATGCATTTTTAGAAGAGACTTGTGGCTTGTAATTCATAAAGTTTATGCACAAAGCCATAAATCATTTCCAGCATTTTTTGTTACTCTTCAAAATCAATCTTAAATAAGAATAGGTAGAGTGTCAGCCTGCAGCAAACACATATGATATGGTGTTATTTTGTTGATCAGTGCTTTAGAAGACCGACTATTTTACCTACTCCTCAAGGCGGCTTTTCTGACCTGTCATGCATGGTTGAAATACACTGCTTTTCCACCCTGGAAATTAGTTTGCTATGAGGCCTTCTTTAATGTTGTACAGCCACAAATTCTCTAGGAAGTTAATAAAATTAATCTTAGCGGCTGCTGCTGGTCCAGTCTTATTGCAGGGATTAAACTGCCCTGTCCTTAATTGCAGAGTACAGGTTGCTGTTGCAGCTTTTTCATTTGTAATAAAATGAAGTAGTCTCTGAAGAATAATGATAGAACTAGGCAGGAATCATTCACCTCTTGTCTTCTAAGGGAAATGCTTTTTGTTTCCATGGAGATGCATTTCATATATGATGAAGGGTACATGGGAGAAAGAGAAAAGTTAATAGGTGCAGGGTTTCATTCAGTGGGGTTAATGCAACACGTGGACTCACTTGGTTTCACTGGAATCACTATTAGTGCAGTTACATAAGTAGCATTCTCTCCGAACAGCCAATTAAACATCAACAATTTCCCAGCAGCATAAAACTGGTGTTAAATATACACACTTGATTTTTTTTCTCCATTTAAATCTATAATTAAGATGTTTGCCCCTAAGTTTTAGTATTCAGACTAACTTTACCAACTATAAGCTAACTATAAAACTCATCTTTGGTAAGAGGAAGATTGTTTATATTCACATTAAAATAAAAAAGTAAGATAGACTAGAGTGGCAAAATACTGAGATACTTTAATAAATGTATGCATGTTTACATATAATCAAATTTTTTTCTCCCTTCAAGACTAGACACATCATAAAACAATGTGGTAAAATGATATATTTAATGTTAAATATATAATGATAACTTTGTCATCATCAACATCAATATTGTCATAATCTGAAATATTGAAACCTATTCAAAAGTGTCACTTAATGGGGTGCTTACTATATTCTAAGCATTTTTAAATTTTAAAATATATAGTCTCATTTAATCCTTACAATAACTCTACAAATGAGGTACTATTATCTTAAGTTTTGCTCTCACTGTAAAGACGCAATGTAACTTCACCAACATCAGAGCTAACTTTTACAAATACATTCATCTTACACATAAAATAAATAGACTGTAGTTTTACTAATTAACAATGTATGGATCATCCACTTTACAGTTATTTTTGTTGACATGAATGATTCCACCTTTTCTTTTTGCTAGGATGCAACACACTGTAACTGGGTTTTTACTTGGGTGCTGGTGAGGCACAGCTCACCCAAGAGAACGCTGTGGGTTCTTGGTCTCTAATGTCTTCAAGAATAAGCGATGGGAACACTGCAGGTGTGTTGTATGCTAGTAAAAGTAAATATCAGACCCAAGAAGTGTTGCAGAAAGGTGATTTTATTTAGGGAGAGAAAAGAGAAGGAAAATATAAGAAGAGAAAGAGTTCCACGAAGAGTGTGGAAGGGGATTCCAGAGGGAAAAATCCAGAGGGAGCTCCCACCATGTGGGAGGGGATTCCAGAGAGCCGGAAATCCGGAGTGGGTGAAGGAGCAGGGGAATTTATCCTGGGAGAAATTCCCACCTTCCCAAGTTCCTCTGTCCAATGAAAGGAGTTCCTTTAAACTTCCGCTGGGATGAGTGACTCTTAGTTTCTTCCGGTGCCCGCGAACTTCAAACATAAACAGTTAAATCTCTCAGATGGAGAGAGATGGGAGCGGGGCATGCCCTTAAACTATTCCCCCTCATGGGCCGGGAAAAAAGAACACATTCCCTCAACATTAGGCATATTCTTAGCAGAAGCTTCAGACAATGAGGAAAATGGAAAGTGGTTTGGTTGAAATCTTAAGACTTTCCAGGCATTAAGTAGTATCCAGAGATACTACTTAATGTATTCAGTGTTATTTCAGTTCTCTATAAATCTTGGAGACAAGATTTCTCAAATGAGAAAATGTGTACACAACAAAATGAAATTCGACATATTCAAGGATGAGTGCTTGAAGCCTATTTCGAACTTAGGACTGCACCCTTGTGACTCTCTCACACCTTTTCAGGTTATCCAGATTTGTGTTAAGATGCGATTTTATCTATTCCTCTTTTAGGTGGGATATTGGGTCATGGTGTCAAATGACTGTGAAAATTGTTCCTGATTTTCTACATTCCGTTCTAATGCAACTATTCTGTGGTTCACATAATTGAAATATTATGTATTATTTTAAATCATCATTTTTTGTTGTTTCAATGTCCTATAAAAGTATTTTAATATAAAGTATTTGTTTTGTTCAACAGTATAATAATACATAATAGTACCTATCTTATTTGACATTTGACAACTAATACATGAAAATACGTATTTATTTATTTGTTTGTTTGTTTGTTTATTTATTTTACACAGAGTCTTTCTCTGTCATACAGACTGGAGTACAGTGGTGCAATCTCTGCTCACTGCAACTTTTCACTCCCGGGTTCAAGTGATTCTCCTGCCTCAGCCCCTTGAGTAGCTGAGTTTACAGGTGAATGCCAGCACATTCCTCTAATTTTTGTGTTTTTAGTAGAGACAGGGTTTCACCATGTTGGCCAGGCTGGTCTCGAACTCCTGACCTCAAGTGATCCACCTGCCTCAACCTCCAAAAGCGCTGAGATTACAGGCATGACTCACTGCACCCAGCCAATACTTAAAAATATTTATGAAGATAAAACCAAATCATTTAGAATTCTTATAGGTCAATAAAAACTGAAGTACATTATCAAAGCAATAATATTTGGTTCTTGAAAAAGTAAATATTGGGTTTCTTCTCAATTTTCGTATTTTAATGTGATGCTAGAGTTGAAAAGAAAGATTAATTAGTTGATGGCTATTCACTTTTAAATATGATCTCTCTGAAAAGTTAGACTCAAGTAACACCTCTCAGCTAAAACGAAGCTGATTATGCTGCAAAGTGAATTTGCAGCACATTAATCATAATTTATGAATATGTTGTAGAGACTATTTTTATAATGACTCACTGAAAAAAGAGAAACCCCGAGTCCCTAACTCATTCATCTTTCTGTGTTTATGAAGCTCCTAAAGTAAGAAAATTAAAGGGCATCATAGGGATCAGAAGCAGCTGTTTGTGCTCTTGTGCCCACAGTTAATACAGTCATGACTCTCACTACTCCTCCAAATTATGGAGTTTTTCCAGTATTTTAACAAGCAACCTATGTGTACATTATTTTTCCATATCAGCATACATACCTCATGCTTAGTGAGGTTTGAATAAAAAAGAAACATACTAAAACTCGATCATTATATATCAGCTTACATTAACATACTTGGTCATAAATGCCCAATATTTTTCTTTATTAATTATCAAACATATCTCTGTAATACTAAATTTGCAATTTGTATGTTATGATATATCTCTGTTTAATAAATAGAGCTGTTTTAAAAATATTTAGCTATTTTAGGTATTTTAAAAAATATTTTTTACTAGATATAGCAGCATTTTGATATTTGTCAATGCAGAAACAAAGTGGTACTTGGGCCAGAAACTTGAATAATGCTTAAATGTTTTCTAAAAAGACAAAGAAAAGAAAGAGATTTCAGCATGGTGAATAAATTGCATTAATAAAGGCATAAATGTATGAAAAAGTGAAGCATAAACATATTGTGCTTCAGGAAGGTGTAAGGGATTTCCAGGGAATTAATCTAAAGTTACAAACTATGAAAAGAGTAAAAGAAATAGGAAATCTTTTAAAAATTGTTACGTATTTTGGATATTGATTCTTCATCTGATACATAGTTTGCAAATATTTTCTCCCATTTTTTAGATTGTCTCTTAACTGTTTATCATACTGTGTGCTTGAAAACTGCTAAGGTAGTATATTTCACATGTTTTCCTACTAAAAAATAACTATATGAGATAATGGATGTATTTACCAGCCTGATTCAGCCATTCTATAATATGTACATAAACCTAAACATCATGCTGTACACCATAAATATACAGAATTTGTATTTATCAATTTTAAGAAAGCTGAATAATGCTCTTGCTGGTTTTGAATCCCATGAATTTTTTTTTAAAACTTTGGGGTCATCTTTTTGAAATGTGGACCTCAGATTGGAAAGGGCCTTTTTCCCCTATATCTGGGGAAGTTTGGCCTCAATGCCTGGCCCCAAGTTGTAACTTCTTGCTTTTTTTGGAGATGTGAGAAGCTTTACTTTTCTCTGGATAAAACAACTAAGCTGTATTTAATGAATCATATCATCCTGGCACATAAACACGTGAGATTTCTTACTGCCTTGCAGTCTCTTTAGTGGATTGCCTGTGAGGCACATCACAATCAGGTTTATTGTTTATTTAATAAAACTATTTTCTTTCTTTTTAACATTTGTCAAGAAGATTTGTAGAATGGCATAGTCTCCAATGCAAGAATATAAAAAACTTTGTGTGCCTTACTGAAGGATGTTGAAGTTAATCATTAGAAAATCTTGCTGAAGTTTTGAAAAATGAAAATATGAATATATAGGTATTTTAGTAATAAATTATGGGCATAATACAGTTAATTGGTTTTATAGGAAAGGCTAAAGACAAAGAAATACTTTAAGAAATAAAGTAAGAGCTTATACAAAAGGTTCAAGACTAGATTAAGTTAGTGATTCTGGAGACAGAAATGTCTAGGATAGATATAAAAGTCTGTATGCAGATAGATTTGAAAGGATACAATGGAATAAACACTGTGAATGTTATAAAGTTACCAATAATTTATGATAAATATTAAATGATAATAATTTACAGTTACTTAATGACCACTATATGCCAGGAAACTGCTGTGATTACTGACATATATGAAAATCACTCTCACCACAATTCTTTGAAGCAGAGTCTATTACTGTTTTGCAAATTAAGATATTGAGACAAAGAGTTTGAGACATTTTCTGAGGGTTACGGAAGAGACCTGAGACTTCATGGTAGTTATTGCAATAAAGTTTGAAATTAAAATAAATATATCAATTAATTGAACATAAATAGAACAGTTAAGAAAGAATGATATGGGAATATGAAACTAAGGTGTTACTTTGATCAGGTCTGCCTGCCTGCTTGCTTTTCGTCATTTGCCTCTTGTTAATTTTTTTCCCTTTTCTCATGAACTTCAAGACTACAGTAGCTGCGGGACACAGCACTAAATGCTGAAACTTTTCACTGGCTATGTTATAGATAACATGCATAAGTCACCATGGTAACAGTTGCTTCACTTGTTTTTCGGAAACTGGCCAGCTCCTGGTGAGCTCAAACAGGTTGAGACCACTGATCTTTCAACTGGGCCTGCACAAGTGCTCAAGAGATCACATTTTTTGATGTGGGGGAACTAAAAACTCCACCCTCAGATCATACTGATGCCACCACTTTTTGTGCCTATGTTCAATGAAATGCCATGAACTCTGACTATTTAGTGTCACGAAGGAGATCACACAGAGAGTCTCATTTCCTTCAGTCGCTAGCACGAGACTGAAAAAAAGAAATCAAGTTAGAACAGAGATGTACTGAGAAGCCAGACCAGAAACCCGACTGGGAACCTGCTGTTGCTTCTTTAAAACAGAAGTGGTGAAGAGTTTTTAAGAGTGATAGAACATACTTGAATACTTGAGAAAGTAATAAAGCTATTAATAGCTGTGCAGTAATCTAATACCCACAGTGGAATGCTGCACATTAAAAGCTGAGCTGACACATGCAGATTAGGATGAAGGACTCCTATCTTTTTCTAAATCTACATTTTGAGATTTTGTGCTATTTGGATGGTCATTCTACTTTGGCAGAATGAAGTTGTTACTTCATTTATCCCCACTAACAATTACTTTTCCCCATACCTTAACCATCCCACTTCCCTAACCCATAAATGTCCCTAAGCCTTACCTTCAGCAAGGCCGATTTGGGTGTTATTCTCCCACTTTCTTGCTTAGTGCCCTTGTGGGAAAAAAAAAAAAAAACTTTCTTTTACAAAACACATGTCACAATGATTGACTTGCTGCAGGCAGGTGGGTTGGATCTGGACCTGACCAATAACAAATATGAATAAACTTGGAAAGTTGATGTGTATTAAGACCAAGTAAGAAAAAATGTCAACAGAACCACTAATCCAAGAATATTCTTTCACATAGAATAAATCTTGGAAAATTGGCTTACTTAAAATTCTACAGCTGACTAAAAAGAATACGAGATGAAGAGGTATGGGGTGTATTGACTAAAGCATAAAATACAAACAATTAGTGTGAAAGAGAGACGTGCAAACTAACAAATAAAGAGCCAGGTAGAGATAAGAAACTCTGGGAAAGAAACTCATAGAAACTCTGGAAAAAAACTCATAAAACTCATAGTAACTTTGAGGACCTTTGTCTTTTTTTTTAGACAAATCCTAGTAAATACTTCAACATCTATGTAATTATAAACTCTGTTGCAGAAATAATACTTGAATGTAAGTGTGGGTATATGTAGGTATGTATATGCATGTGTCTGTGAGTGTGCATACACGCAGAGGCACATATATACACATATGTGTATGCACATATATGTATAATGTGATATATATAATATTATTCTAAATCTAAGTGAATATCACACACTGTGGAGGAGTATACCTGTTAGAAATCAAAATTTCATCTCTGTTATTGCCCTCTCTGAATGTTGCCTCCTTGAAATAACAGCAAAATCTGTTCTTTCCTAAGTTTTTAATTCGTTTTATTGGTTAATCTAAGACATCATTAATTAATCTACCTTGTGACACTACAATGCCAAAGGGTATTTAAAAATTTGATTTTGTTTCTTGAATAAATGATTCATAAAATCAATAAAACATTGTTATCCCTATATGACCAAAGGAGACATGCTTGCTACAAAGTAGATTTTTTTCTTTCTAGAAATTATGTCTCTTTAACTTTTATTAAGTTCAGGGTACAAGTGAATGTCTGTTATACAGGTAATTGTGTGGGGGGGTTGTTGTATAGATTATTTCATCACCCAGGTAATAAGTCTAGTACCCATTAGTTATTTTTCCCAATTCTCTCCCTCCTTTCACTCTGTACCCTCTGAAGAGCCCTAGTGTGTGTTGTTTCCCTGTGTGTGTCCATGTGTTCTCATCATTTAGCTCCCACTTACAAATGAGAACATTGGTTTTCTGTTCCTGTGTTAGTTGCTAAGGAAACTGTCCTCCAGCTTCATCCACGTCCCTGCAAAGGACATGATTCATTCTTTTCTATGGCTGCATGGTATTCCATGGTATGTATCATGAAAATAATATTTTCACGAAGATATACTCTAGGATGTCAGCCGAGGAGCACATATATAGCATATAAATAATCAAATATGAGCAAAAATCATTAAATATAAGCAAATTGTTATGTAATTTGTTATGAACAATGGAAAGAACATCTACATTAAGTTTAAAAGAAAAGATATAGAAAGGAATATGACATCAACATCTCAACTAACATCAAAAGAAACATTAGTTTTATTCACAAAAATAGCCACGAGTCTAGTATAATTTTATTGCGCCCTGTAACTTACCAATACAAAATGTACCCACTTTTTTGCTCAAATTAAATTACATATACTTCACTAAATGAGTTTTAGAGAAAATGTCACTTGGAAATAACATGCAATATAAATCAGTCTTCCCCTTTTTAAGGGCAAAAGAAAAAAATAACATTACATTCCAGAAAGAGAGCAAGTCTCCACTGTTGATGGAAACATGTAAAGAAAGTAGATCTTTGGCAAAGATCAGAAAAACTTGGATGAATCGCTACACAAGCTGGGGAGAGATAGCAAGGGGAGAAATGCCAGATGTAGGTGATGGGGAGGAAGGCAGCAAATCACACTGCCACGTGTGTTCCTATGCAACAATTTTGCATGTTCTTCACATGTNGCACTACACACTGGGGTCACTTGGGGGGAAATAGGGGAGGGACGGTGGGGGGTGGGAAGCTGGGGAGAGATAGCAGGGGGAGAAATGCCAGATGTAGGTGATGGGGAGGAACGCAGCAAATCACACTGCCACGTGTGTTCCTATGCAACAATTTTGCATGTTCTTCACATGTACCCCAAAACCTAAAATGCAATAAAATAAATAAATGGGAAAAAAAATGATGCCTTTTTTACACAACAGTCATAGGACTAACTAAAAACTGTTGATAAAGTGCCATAGCAGTTAGTAAAGTGTATGGCTTTATATATACTTTTGTAAATATAAAAAAATTAAATAACCCAAAAGCTCATCTGCTGAAATTTCTACAATACTGGCTAGAAAATGAAGCTCTAACTGTTTGAGAGCATGTGTGTGCGCGTGTGTGTGTGTGTGTGTGTGTGTGTGTGTGCATGGGAATGAGTTTAGGTACTTGTCCTACTTAGTAGACCAGAAAATTGGTATTTCATGCCCATCCAGGAACAAGATAAATGTCCTTGGGTTCATTCAGGGTTACAACTGGAACTGAGATTGCCGTATGAAGGAAATCGTTTTAACAGAGCTGTCTCCAGTGTTCTAGAAACAAGGAAACCCCTGGCATGTAAAAATAAAAGGGATCATTTTCTAAATCTGTCCAGGATATGAGAGGGAAAGTGTCTCTTCCTTGGGGCTAGAATTCATATTATCCATATAGTCTCCAAACTTAGATGTTGACAGGTGTACATAAAGTGGTCCCAGGCTGTGACAAACTAGGATATTTGCCAGACATTACTCCAAAGGGAAACAAGCTCATGCAAAGCTGAACTTAATTATCACAGGTGCAACTTATTTGATGAAGTCATAATTTCTCACACTGTAAAGCATGTGAGTAATAACTCACCATAGAATCAGCAAAGTAAACAGGAAATTTAAAGCTAAAATAATGTTTAATAAATAACAGCCTTATAGAGGTTTAAATAAACATGAAAGTAAGTTAAAACTATAATAAAATAACAAGTATAAAATTATAATAGGAAAATTTGGAAAAAATCAGAAATTGCAATTATTTAACTCATTGAATTAGAATTTTAATCCATGAGGTTAACCTCAGGTTAGAAAGATAAAATTAGTGAACTGGAAGGTAGATTAAGAAAATTTAACTAAGAAGAAATTGAAAGACATCAAAGTAAAATGAAAAAGTTCAACAATTTATTAAGTGTTCCAGAAAGAGACAAGTAGGGATCAAGTTTTCAAAAATAATTTTTGTTGTTATATAGAAATGCTACTAATTTGCATATGTTGATTATGTATTCTGTAACTTTGCTGAATTGATTTACTGGTTCAAAACATTCATTGGTGGAATCCTTAGGGTTTTCTATATTGTCTGTATAAGATCATGTCATTTGTAAACAGGGGCAATTTACTTTTTCTTTTTCAATTCTGAATTCTTTTATTCTTTCTCTTGCCTAATTGCTCTGACTAGGACTTCCAGTACCATGTTGAATAACAGTGGTGAGAGTGGGCATTTGTGTCTTGTTCTAGATTTAGAGAAAAAGCTTTTAACCTTTCCCCTTTGAGTATGATGTTAGCTGTTGGCTTATTAATATATAGCCTTTTTTGTGTTGAATTACACTCCTTCCTTATCTAAACATTGAGAATTTTCATTATAAAAGGATATTCAATTTTTTCAAATGATTATCTTCATCCATTGAAACGAACATGGTTCTTATTCTTAATTCTGTTAATATAGCATATTACATTTATAGATTTGCGTATGTTGAGCTATTCTTCCAACTAAGGCATAAATTCCACTTAATCATGGTGAATGATCTTTTTACTATACTGTTGAATTTGGCTTGCTAGTATTTTGTTGAAGACTTTTGTTGAAGTAATGCTCTAGAAACAATACTTCATATGTATCAGGGAAAGGGCCATTGGCCTATGGTTTCTTTTTTGTAGTATCCTTGTCTGGATTTGGTATCAAGGTAATGCTGGCTTCATGAAATTAGTTTGGAAGTATTCTCTCCTCCATAATTTTCCTAAAGGGTTTCAGAAGGATTGGTATTAGGTCTTTAAATGTTTGGTAGACCACAGCAGTGAAGTTATCAGGTCCTGGGCTTTTCTTCAACGTGAGACTTTTTATTACTGATCCAATCTTTTTACTCATTATGGGTCTGTTCAGATTTTCTATTCATTATTCAATCTTAGTAGGCTGCATGTGTTTAGGAATTTATCAATTTCTTATATATTATTCAAATGCTTGGCATATAGTTGCTCTTAATTGCCTCTTGTGAGTTTTTATATTTCTGTTATATTAGCGGTAATGTCTCTTTTTTAATTTCTGATTTCTCTAAATCATCTGATTTTTTAATTAGTCTAGCTAAAGGTTTATCAATTTACCATTTCAGAAAATTAGCTATTACTGTGATTGATCTTTTCTATTGTTTTTCTACCTCGGTAAGGTAATATTTATTTCTGCTCAAATCTTTATTATTTCCGTGCTTCTGCTCACTTCAGGTTTAGTTTGTTTCTCTTTTCAGGATTTATTTAAGATCCTTTTATTTTTATTTTATTTTTTATTATGCTTTAAGTTCTGGGGTACATGTGCAGATCATGCAGGATTGTTGCATAGGTATACACATGCTATGGTGGTTTGCTACATCCATTCCCCTGTCATCTACATTAGGTGTTTCTCCTAATGTTATCCCTCCCCAACCCCCACACACCCTGTTAACCTCCCCTAGCGCCCCCACTCCCAACAGGCCACAGTGTGTGATGTACCCCTCCCTGTGTCCATGTGTTCTCATTGTTCAACACCCACTTATGAGTGAGAACATGTGATGTTTGGTTTTCTGTTCTTGTGTCGGTTTGCTGAGAATTATGGTTTCCACCTTCATCCATGTCCCTGCAAAGGACAGGCACTTATCTTTTTTATGGCTGTATAGTATTCCATAATGTATATGTGCCACATTATCTTTATCCAGTCTTTCACTGATGGACATTTGGGTTGGTTCCAAGTCTTTGCTATTGTAAACAGTGCCACAATGAACATACCTCTGCATGTGTCTTTATAACAGACCAATTTATAATCCCTTCAGTATATATCCAGTAATTGCATTACTGGGTCAAATGGTATTTCTATTTCTAGATCCTTGAGGAATCACCAGTGTCTTCTACAATGATTGAAATAATTTACACTCCCACCAACAGTGTAAAAGCGTTCCTATTTCTCCACATCCTCTCCAGCATCTGTTGTCTCCAGATTTTTTAACGATTGCCATTCTAACCAGTGTGAGATGGTATCTCACTGTGGTTTTGATTTGCATTTCTCTAATGACCAGTGATGATGAGCTTTTTTTCATGTTTGTTGGCTGCATAAATGTCTTCTTTTGAAAAGTGTCTGTTCATATCCTTTGTCCGCTTTTTTGATGGGATTGTTTACTTTCTTCTTATAAATTTTTTAAGTTCTTTGTAGATTCTGAATATTAGCTCTGTCAGATGGGTAGATTGCAACATTTTTTTCCCATTCTGTTGGCTTCATTTTTCTTAATGTAGGCATTCATTGCTATAAACTTTTCTCTTAGAACTGTGTTTGCTGCATCCCATAAGTTTTGGTATGCTATGTTTTCATTTTTATTTGTCTCAGGATTTTTTTTAATATCCCTTTTGATTTCTGCTTTCCCTGAATGGTTGGTTGTTCAGGAGTAAATTGTTTAATTTTGACATATTTGTGAATTTTCCAGTTTTCCTCCTGTTATCAATTTCTAGTTTCATACCATTGTGATCAGAAGCAATACTTCGTATACTTTCAGGCTTAAATTTGTTAAGATTTTGTTTTGGCACCTAACATCTGATCTATCCTGTTGAGTGTTTGAATATACCACCTGCACTTATAAAGAATGTGAATTCTGCTGCTGTTGAATGGAATGATCTGTATGTCTCTGTTAGGTTTATTTGAGCTACAGTGTCATTCAAATTTGTTGCTTTCATATTGATTTTCCATCTGGGTGATATATCCGTTGTTGAAGCTGGATTTGTTTACAAGTTTTTTAAAAAATTACTATTTCTATGTTTTTTTCTATGTCTAAGTAAAGCAACTTTAAAGGATTACAATGGAAGTTTTAAATAATCCCAATGTTAAATTATTCTATAACTTGTATTCAAGGGATTAAATGAATAAGCACATCATTGTAACAAAAAGATTATGAAATGAAATATACAGGGCTGACTACAAGCTTTGCTTCCAAATGTTCTTAAAGTGCTTCAGTAGCCAATATGCTTTTGCAATACTAAACAAATTGCTGATATGTAATACTCAAAACAAACTATAAAATGAAAAGTCCAAATTGGGGCTTCATGTATTATATAATATATCAGTGTGTGCCAAGTTTTTTTCAGTATGCCAGTATTTTCAAATGAAGGATTTTATTTGAATGTTTTGTTCACGTATTTCATACTTCAATTTAAATCCCTCAGAGCACAAAAGAAGGAATTGGACTAAGACAAAGTGTAATGTCACAATAGGGCAGTCCCTACAAAGAGGAACATTTAATACCTCTGAAATTTCAGTATACTCTGAAAGCAATGTGAATATCAAAGTTTTGTTAATTGCCATTATAAGCATTTAAGCTGCTACAATCACGGCTTTTGGCTATGTATTCATTTTTCTCCTACCATTTGGCAATTAAACTTTCATTGCTATAATTTTAAAGGCGTTGAGTTTAGAAATCCTAATATCAATAAAAAATTATAGCAAAACAATGATGTACAATAATTTTGCTTAATGTGAACTAAAAGGGTAATATTTCTTTGTTAATTTAAAAGATAAGAGTTCTGTAATTTTTTAGGATTTAAATCTTTATATAAATTTACTTATGTAATCTGCAGTAGTTTTCTAGGTATTATTTTTTCTTTGCAAGCAGTAAGAAACTTTTGAAAACTACACTTCAGATTTCATATCTATGAATTCAAAAGTGAAAATAAACTATGACCATGAGAAATTAGAATTTAGCTTACAGAGATATCCACTCAATGTTTATTAATGTTAGCTTTCAAAAGTTATTTTAAATTCTTTAATATTTTCAGCCCACTGTTGAGACCTGCTGCTAGAAAAAAAAAAAAAAAGATTCCTTTCAAAATATTACTAGTCTTTGGGTGGGCACAGTGGTTTACACCTGTAATACCAGCATTTTGGGAGGCTGAGGTGGGAGGATCACTGGAGGTCAGGAGTTTGAGATGAGCCTGACCATCATGGCAAAATCTCGTCTCTAAAATTAGCTGGGGATGGTGGCATGTCCCAGCTACTTGGGAGGCTATGGCAGGAGAATTGCTTGAACCCAGGAGGCAGAGGTCGCAGTGAGCCCAGTTGGCACCACTGCACTCCAGTCTGGGTGACAGAGTGAAACTCCCTTCTGAATATATAGATATGTATGTATATATGTGTTTACATATATATTTCCCATGTGTATATATATACATTTATACATACATATATATATATATGAACTATTCACTGACCATGTATTATTCCATTATTCCAAGACATACTTGGAGATATTGCATGTTTAGTTCCAGAACAGTGGTATAAAGTGACTATTGCAATAAAGCAAGTCATGGAAATTTTTTGGTTTCCCAGTGCATTATACTGTAGTCTATTAAGAGTGCAGTAGCTTTATATCTAAAAACACAATATGCCTATCTTAATTTAAAAATACTTTATGATTAAAATATGCAAATGATATCTGAGCCTTCCACAAGTTATAGTTATTTTGCTGGTGGAGAATATTGCCTCTATACAAATGGCTGCTGACTAACTGATCAGGGTTGTGGTGGCTGTAGATTGGGCTGGTTGTAGCAATTTCTTAAAATAAGACAACAATGAAGTTTGCTGCATTGATTGACTACTCCTTTCATGTAAGATTTCTCTGTGTCAGTTCTCTCAAACTCTGCTGCTGCTTTGTCCACTAAGTTTGTGGAATATTCTAAATGCTTTGTTGTCATCTCAACAGTGTATGCAGCATCTTCACCAGGAGTACATTCCATCTCAAGAAATCACTTTCTTTGATCATTTATACTAAGAAACTCCTCATCTGTTAAAGTTTTGATGTGAGATGGCAACAATTTAGTCACATATTAGGCTCCACTTCATATTTCTAGTTTTCTTGCTATTTCTGCCACATCTGCAGTCACTTATCCCACTGAAGTCTTGAATGGCTCAGTTATTCATGAGGTTTGAAATCAACTCCTACCAAATATGTTAATATTGATATTTGGACCTCTTTTCATGAATCACAAATGTTCTTAATGACATCTAGAATAGTGAATCTTTTCCAGAAGATTTTCTATTTACTTTGCACAGATCCATCAGAGGAATCACTATCTATGGAAACTATAGTCTAACAAAATGTATTTCTTAAATAATAAGACTTGAAAATCAAAATTACTTTTTCCACTCATGGGCCACAGAAAGGACGTTATGTTAGCAGGCCTGAAAACCACAATAATCTCCTTGTACATCACCAACAGAGATCTTGGGTAACCAGGTGTCTTGTTAATGAGTAGTCATCTTTATAAGGAATCTTTTTTCCTAAGTAATAGGTCTCAATAGTAGGCACACAATATTCAGTAAACCATGCTGTAAACAGCTGGGCTGTGATACAGATTTTGTTGTTCCACTTACAAAGCACAGGCAAAGTCAATTTAGCATAATTCCTAAGGGTTTTAGGATTTTCAAAACAGCAAATGACAAATGGCTTAAAGTCACCAGCTGCATTTTTTTCTAACAAGACAGGCCGCTTGTATTTGAAGCTTTGAAGTCAAGCATTGACTTCTCCTCTCCAGATACAACAATCCTAGATGGAAACTTCTTCCAATAAAGGTCAGTTTTGTATACACTGAAAATTTGTTAGATGGGTAAATTGCAAAACTTTTTTCCCATTCTGTTGGTTGCCAGTTCACTCTAATGATAGTTTCTTTTGCTGTGCAGAAGCTCTTAAGTTTAATTAGATCCCATTTGTCTATTGTGGTTTTTGTTGCCGTTGCTTTTGGTGTTTTAGTCCTGAAGCCCTTGCCTATGCCTATGTCCTGAATGGTTTTGCCTAGGTTTTCTTCTAGGGTTTTTATGGTGTTAGGTCTTATGTTTAAGTCTTTAATCCATCTGGAGTTAATTTTAGTGTAAGGTGTCAGGAAGGGGTCCAGTTTCTGCTTTCTGCACATGGCTAGCCAGCTTTCCCAACACCATTTATTGAACAGGGAATCCTTTCCCCATTTCTTGTTTTTGTCTGGTTTGTCAAAGATCAGATGGCTGTAGATGTGTGGCATTACTTCCAGGGCCTCTGTTCTGTTCCATTGGTCAATATCTAGAATCTACAAAGAACTTAAACAAATTTACAATTAAAAAAATAAAAAACCCCATCAAAATATGGGCAAAGGACAGGAACAGACATTTTTCAAAAGAACACATTTATGCAACCAACAAACATATGAAAAAATACTCATCATCACTGGTCACTAGAGAAATGCAAATCAAAATCACGTTGAGATACCATCTCACACCAGTTAGAATGGTGATCTTTAAAAAATCGGAAGTCAACAGATGCTGGAGAGGATGTGGAGAAATAGGAATCCTTTTACACTGCTGGTAGGAGTGTAAACTAGTTCAACTGTTGTGGAAGACAGTATGGTGATTCCTCAAGGATCTAGAAATAGAAATACCATACCATTTGACACAGCAATGCAATTACTGGGTATATACTGAAAGAATTATAAATAGTTATATTATAAAGACAAATGTGCATGTATGTTCATTGCAGCACTGTTTATAATAGCAAAGACTTAGAACCATCGCAAATGCCCATCAATGATAGGCTGGATAAAGATAATGTAGCACATATACATCATGGTGCACCTACTGCTTCACTTTGCACTTTTATGTTGCAGAGATGGATTCTCTCCTTTAATCTCATAAAACAGTGTCTGCTAGCTTCCAACTTTTCTTCTGCAGGTTCCTTATCTCTTTCAGCCTTCAGAGAATTGAAGAGTTAAGCTTCAGTTAGGTTTTTGGATTAGATTGCTCTGGATTAGGTTTTGGTTTAAGGGAATGTTCTGGCTATTTGATCTTCCATTCAAACCACTAAATCTTTCCACATATCAGTAATATGGCTGTTTCAGATTTTTTTTTTTTTAGACAGGGTCTTGCTTTGTTACTGAAGCTGGAGTGCAGTGATGCAATATCAGCTCACTGCAACCTCTGCCTCCTCCTGGATTCAAGTGATTCTCATGCCACCATTCCTAGCTAATTTTTTTTTTTTTTTTTTTTACATAAAGACGGTGTTTCACCATGTCTGCCAGACTGACCATGTACTCTCACCCTCAAATGATCCTCCCACCTTGGCATTCCAAAGTGCTGGAGTTACAGGTGTGAGCCACCACCATGCTGTGCCTAGAGAAGCACTTTTGATTTCCTTCAATACTTTTTATTTGCTTTTACAATTTGGCTAACTGGTTCAAGAGTCCCAGCTTTTGGTATATCTTGGCTTTTGACATGGCTTCCTCACTAAGCTTCATTATTTAAACTTTTGATTTAAAGTTATAGATGTGAGATTATTCCTTTCACTTAACCACTTAGAGGCCATTGTAGAGTTATTAGCTGATGTTATTTTAATATTGTTGTGTCTCAGGTAATAGGGGGTCCTGGGGAGAGAGAAAGACAGTGGAACGACCAGTCAGTAGAGCAGTCAGTACACACATAACATTTATCAATTAAATTCACCATCTTATGTGCCATCCCCCCAAAAATTATCATAGTGACATCAAAGATCACTGATCACTATAACAGATATAACAATAATGGACAGATTAGAAATATTGTGAGAATTAACCACAATGTGACACAAAGACATGGAGCAAGCACATGCTGTTGGGAAAATGGTGCTAACAGACTTTCTGAACACAGAGTTGCCACAAACCTTCAAATTGTAAAACATGTAGCATCTTAAAAACACAATAAGTGAAGCGCAATAAAATGAGACGTATCTGTACTACGGACTATTTATGTATCTTTACTCATAAGTTGTGTGTTCAATTTCTTATACATTTTTATTTGGTGGTGTCTTTTTAGAGTTGTAAGAGTTCATGATATATTCAAAATATAAACAGTCTCTCTCTCAAACACACACACACAAACATATACATACAAATTTAATGTCATCTTCAAATCAGTTTTGGAGAAGATATTAAATTTTCTAAAAGTTGTCTTCTGAAAAGCATAAGTTTTAATTTGATAAAGTTCTACTTACCAATGTTTAATATGCCTAGAGGTTTCCTTTTCTTTCTAAGATAATTTTGCCTACTTGAATCATAAGAATAGTCTTTTATATTTTCTTCCAACATTTTATAGGTTCAGATTTAATATTTAGGTTTGTACTACAACCCCAAATAATGTTTGTACATGGTGTGAAGTAGGTTTTTCAAGATTTATTCAACTTTTTTCATCACTTATTCCAATACTATTCCTTTTCCTTTTTTTTTTAAGTGAAAGGAAGTTTATTAAGAAAGTAAAGAAATTTTAAAATGGCTACTTCGTAGGCAAAACAGCCTCCAGCACTATCTCTCACTGAATTTTCCTATTGAATTTTTCTGGTGCCTTTGTCAAATACAAATTGACCACGTATTGGTAATTCTGTTTCTGTGCTCTCTACTCCCTCCATTGTTATACTTGTCTATCCTTACATTAATACTACCCTGCTTGAATTTCTGTATTATTATAGTACTAAAATCAGATATTGTTATTCTTCCAATTTTGCCTTATTTTTCAATGTGGATTAAGCTATTCTAGGACCTTTGCATTTTTATACAAATTTAGAATCACTTGGCCACTTCTGTGGCTGAACTGGATGTGGTTTTGATTGGTATTACATTGATTCTGTTGATCAGTTTGTGGAGAATGAGTAAGTTAACAATATTGAGTTTTCTAATTCAGAAATATAGGATACCTCTCCATTTATCTAGGTATTTAAAAACTGCTTTCAATAATGTTTCTAGTTTTAATGTGGGAATTTTGTGTATCGTATGTTATATATGTCCTTTTATTCTATTATAAACATTATTTTTTATTTTTATTTTCAAGTACCATTCATACATGGAAATACAGCTGATATTGAATTTCTATACTTATTTCAGTTATTAGTTTTAGTTGTTTTGTATTTGTAGATTCCATGAATTTTAAGTAATCAGATAGTCTGGGAATAAGTATAATAAGTTCTCTACTTTTTTATATTCTATGTCTTTTGTTTATTTTTCCTGCTTTATGGTACTAAGACATCTTTCATATGTAAATAATTTTAGTAAGAGTGTATATCCTTAAAGTACATGAGACAGTGATCCTACAAAGTTGTAGTAAACATTCATGATACCCTTTCCCCTGTGGCTACTGTTTATTCTTTGTTGTTTATTCTTTTTCTCCCCACTAGCTCCTAAAGCTCCCCAGTCAGCTGTTCCCTAATTTGTTTTAAATTGTTTAGAATGACGGTGCATGCAACTATATAATACATAATTAACTCTTCAAATTAGTGGTAATGAATTCCTCTGTTTATTCCTTTGTCTAGAAATAAAGCTTACTTTGGCTTATTGACAACATTTGTAAATGCAATATAAGGGCCTGAGTAAGGAATACTACCACATTCATGTGTCCAGCTGACCTTGAGTAATGAATACACTGTATTTTCTATGATTAGTAATATGTGAGAATGCCAATGGTTACTCCAAGGTTATCATCCCTGTTCTAGTAATTCACAGAGACCTGCTTCTGGTGGAAAAGAACTGATGTTGAACAATTTCAAAAGAACAATTTCAAAACAGTAAAAATGTAAGTATCCAGATTTTAAAAACTCATTGAGAAAATTTAAGTTTCCGTTGGATACCTTGATTCATTAGTATGCTTATGTATTTTTAAACTCAGAATATATCTAAAAACCTGTTTCTGCTTACAAAGATGAAAGAAAACATTTTCTATACCTCTTTATAGTTTAAGTTAGAAACATTAAAAACAGATAATTTAAAGATTTATCTAAGGTATTTGAAGTTGTAACAGGCACAATGCTTATGCCATAAATTTGGGTGAGCAACTAATGTCATATTATTTTATATCCTGCAAGCAAATTAATTCTAACTCTGAGAGTCCACTGAACCCCTGCCTTTATGGTCTTAACCAGCTATAGTAACAATGGTGAAAAATTCCTTGGATTTTTCATCACAGAAAAAAGAGAGGTCCATAAGCCTTTGTTCATCTACTCTTCACCTGTAGCCTCTGAAATGCCCTTTGGCCAAGTCTTCATCACCTTTGAAGTCTAGTTGTCCAGTTGGTTCTGCATTCAGTTTGAACACTGGACTCTTTGCTGATGCTGAGAAGTAGGGTGCCAAAGGTCGAGCATCTCTGAGCACATCAGGCATCATCCTTCTTCTTCTGCTTAATACTAGAGTACAACTGTGTGACACTACAAAGCCTCAAATGTGTACACAATTTACTTTTACAAAAATTCTTCCATGAGGAAGATACAGTTTCTAAAACTCTATGTGTAATTCGACACTAGCCTTTTTAAAAATGAAGATGAAAGTATTTAATATTTAAATGTTAGACATAGATCTTGAAAGCTGACAAAAAATAGATGGCATCCGTCTATGAACAAATGAATAGAAACCGTTTTACTTATATTAACATGAGCATAGATTAAACTAAAAATATAAAGCTAAAATATAATCACCAAAAACTCCTTATATTAAGAGATATATATGAATAAAAAATCTTAAAACATTAAGTCATGCAGATCAGTTATACCATTATTTTTAACTATTTTACATGTATAGTAATAGTGATTGTGGTATTCATATTGTCATATTATATTTACAGCTGTGGATTAGAGCTCTAGCAGGTCAGCTATGATGAAGTGTAAAAGACTACCAATAGCCTTTGTAATTGGCAGCAGTTATTTCTTTGAAAATATATAGCGGACATGATTTAAAAGCTAATATATGGATATTATACTCTGTATGCTGAACAAATTTGTCATTGGACAGTCACATTTTCAGCCTTATCTCTTCATCCCCCGTTCTCATTCTTCCATCTGCAGGTCCTGGCCTCAGAGCAATGGCAATTATCTCTAATACTCATGAAATGATCCGGGCGTGTGATTTACCTGCCTTCCAAGTCCCTCAATCATTCATCCACAGACCTTTAGCTTTTCTCTTCCAAAAATATTTTACAGCATGTCAGTTAGACATATTATTTGGGAATGATAAATTGTGAAAGTTAAATGAAATGTGAAATGCTCTGCCCTAGGATCCATGTCATACACAGAGCAAAAAGAACATTGTTCCAAGGCTTTGTCATGTAAAGAGTTCCAAAATGAAAATAATTTTCCCAGAAAGCCTTTTAAGGTGTGTATTTTAAGTCCCTTCTCCTTCATTAAATACTTCACCCAGACATACCTAGTTATGATAATGTCAGAGATTGATCAGATCAGAGCATGAGACTAGGTACCTTAAGCCCACTATTTTTATTATCAGCATCCATTTTCCCTTAAGACCATACTCACTCATTATCCTGTACCATATACACATACACTTGGCTCCAGGTATTTGATTACATAGTTATTATACTGCCTGCATGATGGGACAAAATTGATTCATACTGGACATGTCATCATCTTATGTTTTAGACCCAAATACATTACAACAAAGTAAATCTCTAGCTATGGTTTAAGTTTATATGCACATTATGATTTGTCAGAATTTGTGTAGGAAAGAGATAGATCTTACAGAATTTATGTGGGATTTTTAAATACTTCTGTGAGTAGGGCATTGAAAAAGTCAATAATTTTGTCTGATTTATTAGACCTGGAGCAATAACCTTCTTGCTTACAGGCTGAATTTAAAATGGAGTGAAAGCCTCCTTGAGCCATGAAGTTCCTTGGAACTAGATACCTCCTACACAGTGGAACAAAATAAATAGAAGAATCCTGTCTTCTTCATACAGTGAACGTCATGGTGTGCTTGCTGGAGAGAAGGAAAGAAGTCTAGAAAAAAGCTTCAGGAGCAAATCTGAGGTTAGTCTCTTACCTCAAGGGCCAACTTTGACCTCATTGATTTTAGGTTATTTAACAAGAAGTTTCCAAAATATTTAAAGAGTTTACAAAAGTGAATCTGAAGGAGTGGCCAAGATGCCAACTAGAAGCAGCTAATTTGCATGGCTATCACAGAGAGAACTGAAGGGACAAGTAAACACAGCACCTTCAACTCAAACATCCAGGTATTCACATTGGGATTAATCAAGGAAACAACTTAACCCACAGAGAATGAAGAAAAACAAGACAGGACACTGTCCACCTGGGAGAAACATGAAGCTAGAGGATTCTTCCCTGCCCAAGGAAGTGATGAGTGAATGAGCAACCCCAGGAAACCTGCTTCTCCAACATAACTTGGCGACGCTTAGATCAGGAGATCTTGTGAACTCACTCCTCCAGGGCCTTCAGTCTCTAGTCTGACAGACAGGTATGTGGAGTCTCAGCAGAGCAGCCTCTCAGGCATGCATGGAAACACTGGAGACGTAGATATCTGAGCTTTCCAGCAAAAGTAACTGCAGCTCCAGCAAAGTGGGAGGTTAGACTCCCGTGCATAACACACAGAAAGAGGCTAAATTAAAGGAACTGAGCAACAGCAGCTTGCAGGCCCCACTTCCATGGCACCTCACAAGATAAGACTCACTGGCTTAGAATTCCAGCCAGCTACCAGAAATGACATTGCACTTCCCTATGAAGGAGCTCCTGTAGTGGGAGGCCTGGGCTACCATCTTTGCTGTTCGAATTCCTTAGCTATTCTGGTTCCTTATCTGTTCCAGCCTTCAGGCTTTGGAGAGTCTGAGCTAGCCCAGGGCAGAAAGGATCCCCCAGCACAGAACAGCTGCTCTACCAAAATTTGACTTTAAGCAGGTGCCTGATCCCTTTCCTTTTCACTAATCAGGACCTCCCAATCAGGACCTCAGGCCATCCCTGCCTGAACTACCCAGCCAGCAGAGATCTGAATTCCCCCGGGACTGGCTCCCAGACGGAAGAGCTGGCTGCCATCTTTGCAGTATGGGTAATTCAGTTGTGCCAGCCTTTTGGCTTTGGAGTGTATGAGACAATCAGGGGCTGAAGTGGACCCAGAACAGCACAGCTGTTCTACTAAAACTTGACCACACTGAATTTTAAAATGGTTCCAGATTCCATTTCTCCTCACTGGGCAGGATGTCCCAACTGGGGTCTCCAACCTCTTGATTTTATTTTTTTAATAACTTTTAAAAATAAATTTAAAAAAAAATTTAAAAATCGAATCAATTGGCAATAATAGAAAAATTGGAAATTTACATTAAATATTTACATTTCCAGCTTTACTTCATAAATTAGATCCAACAACAGGAGCCCACGTTGCTGCTTCTGAGTGAATGCTTTGTTGGATGGGAAATTAATCATAAAGCTGAACCAGGGATTATAAATACATTACATTATAAAGCTGAAGCAGGGATGAAATGAAAAAGGAAAAAAAAAATTAAATGCCATTGTTGCAGGGCTTTTCCTTTGTTCAGCTAAAGACAGGGTCCTTGTCCCATGGCCATGAAAATTTAGGCTTGCAGACAATTTGAAAGATGAGTAAGGCAGGGTTTTATTAGGTAAAAGGAAAAAAGGAGGGAACCAAAACTCTCTGGAAGGCCAGAGTCCCGGCTGGTACACTTCCCAAATTGCGGCTGAATCCCAGGTTCCACACAGGAAGAGAAGGAGCCAGGCTCCTCCTGCCGCAACAGCATGAACTTCTGTGTCTCCACCCCAGTGTGCAGGCCTGGTAGAGTTTTTTCTGGGGACCCAGACCCACCTGTTTGTCTCACTCTCCCCTCTAAAGAAGTTCATCTAACTGACCTTATAAGGATAAGGACAAAGGCCGGTCTTAACTGCTTCCTGCTGATAGGGGTAGTGTTTTGGGGAAAGGCAGTCAGAGCTCCCTCAGAGACTTATCTAAGGGTACCTGACAGAAGGCTCTGGTTGCATGACCATTTGGAGTCTGATGGCCTGAAGTCAAGAAGAGACAAACCAGGTTATTAGAAAAGACAATTTTGAAACTGAAGTTTGATTTGGGGAAGACTGTTAAATATCTTCAAGGTTTAAAACACTTGATATTATGAAATAGAATTCTAGATTACCATGTTACTTACTTTGCCAAAATGATGACTCAGAAATTTTAAAGAAGCAAAAATCTTTTATAACCCTTTACAAATTTTGCCAAAGAAAATAATAACTTAAGAAAACACTGTTGTGCTTTTATTTTAATGATCTATTTACATAAAAATCATAAAGTAGTTTTTTGAATTTAGTCAATATGTGCACAGAGAACCTCTTTTGCAAGATTAATCGCCACGCTCCTTCCACCACTTGTTTGAACCTTATCTAATCCAAACAATCATTTAATCCTATGCAAAAATTTACATTTACATTTCTTTTTATAACCTTTCACCAAAAGAAAAACACATTTTACTCTTCTTACACACCTTGCATGTAAATCTATTTCCAGTAGTCTCAATTACATGTTATAATGGTAACTCCTAGCAATTTTTATCTTTAATGTAAGACCTGCTAGATTGTGTGCTAGGTGCATAATTCAAGGTGTGGATAATTCCATATGTCCCCAGGAGTTACCATTTGTAAAGTCGACAAGTCAAATTGTTTTCAAAACCCAGACCATAAAGCGTTTAGTAAACCTTGCATCTGTCCTGCATAGTTTAGTTCACCTGCTAACATTTTAATGGCACCTGCATTTTACTAATAATCTTTAAGGCTGTTTTTATTTCTCAAAGATTAAAGTCACATGAACTAAAAGGCACCATAGCTTTTATCTTCCCTTTAAAAAATATTTGATCCAAGCACTTGTCTTTCTTAGGCCAAATTAATTAGAGCCCTTTTTACAGATGTTACACACATTACACATACAGGAAGGAGAAAGCCCAGGTCCCACAAGTTTCTTTTTCACAACCAACACTTTACAGAGACTAGAAAGTGATAGCTGGGGGCCCTGGCCTAGTAAAAAGTCTTCTAAAAAGAAAAAAAAATTATGAAAGTTAACTGTTGATGGGGTGGAGGAGAGTCAAAAAAGAAACAGTTGCAAAACATCTGGGGAGGAACCTCTTATTCTAATGCAAGCGGTTCCTCCACCAGGGAGACAGGTTTAATTGCTGTGGGACAGAGCTGGCCTCAGGATGGGGAGGCTCCGTGGACATGTGTGAGAAAACGCCAGCCAGCCAACCAGGGTGTCTTTGGCCATGTGGCCCAGCTCTGGCAAGGAGTGGGGAGTGGAAAGGAGCTGCTGCTCACTGGTCCATCCCAAAAAAGGAAGGAAAGGCCATGGAGACCAGGCTGACATCTCCGCCCTCTGGGAGTGACTGGGGTGAGGGCATGGTTTCCCTTATCTTCAGAAATACAAGGATGAAAAAGCTTAGAAGCAAGAGTGAGACGTTTTGTGTTCCCATTTCACTCATCACTTCTCAAATCTATGTTGTATGCCAAAAATGTTGCAGGATTTTCCTTAGTTCACCAAAAGATGAGGATTTTGTCTCATAGCCATGAAAATGTAGGCTTGTAGACGATCTGAAGGGTGACTAAGGCGAGGTTTTATTGCATAAAAAGGGAAAAAGGGGGGAACAGGGACTATTCTCAAGGCCAAAGTTCCTGCTAGTGAGCTTCCCGCCTTCCAGCTTGAATCCCAGTTTCCACCGAGGAAGAGGAGGGGCCAGGCTGCTCCCCATTGCAAATAGGTGTGAACTTCTGTGGCTCCGCCCCAGCATGCAGGCTGGGTGGAGTTTAGCTAGGGAGCCCTTCCCATCTGTCAGTCTCATCATTACAATGGTACACAGTAAAAATTAGCTATCATTATTATAAAACCATAAGGAGAAACATAGTGCTTCTTTCAAAGAATAAATAAATGAGTCCACTTCTATCCTTAACCACCACCAACTAGCCCTGTCACCCCACACCTGCCAAAATAAAGGTTGACAATAAGAGTAGAAGAATAAGTGAAATTAAAGGTAAATCAATATTTAACAAATTTAGTCAGTGATATATTGTGACTGGATATGAACAGTTACGTCATGTAGCATTTCTGGATTCTGTAAAATTACGTAGCTGCAGAAGGTCGTTTCTAAGGTTTCTCTTACACATTAAAATTTAAATTCTGTCTTTCTCTCTGAGGATATAACATGAAATGCTAGATAAAGGAATAGATCATTATTCTTAAGGCTAAAAGAATAAAAGAGCAAGAAGAGGAAAAGTATTAAATTATTTCTCTGAAATATGTCTAAATTTTTATTTTATTTCTATTTATATACATAAGTAAAAATGAACAAGCTAAGCTATTGGAATAAAAGTAAATAATTCCTTTTATTTGCATCTTACCAGAATCTGAATTCCATTTAACTCAATAAAATTGATATACATTGCCCCCATAATTAGAAAAAGCCTGGATGACAGTAGCCATGGAAATAGGTTTTATTTCCTGTTAGGACTCATTTGGTCTCTCATCTTGCTTCTCTCTAGTGTTTCCACACTGGGGATAGGACCACAAACAATTTTACGCTAACATGCTGAAAATCCCCTTGACAGATAATAAAGGAAATCTTATTACCATCTATAGTGTGAAAAAATTCGCGATTGAACTCCAGTGTACCAGCGTTTCTTTATAGTCAATTGTCTGTTACCAGAGGAAAATTGCATTAATGCTGATTGTGGGAGCCATTGAGAATCTCTCCCATTACACATTTATGGTATTTGAACTAAATGCCTTTACAAGCCAGAAAGGTAAATTGGTAGCGTGTCCATGAACTTTACTACCTAAACTGGGACACTAGTGAGAATGAAAGTGTTGGCATTTGAGAATGAAATGTTGTGACAAGGGTACAACAGGACGGTTCTAGGCCAGCAGAGATATATGGTCACAGCATACATGACTGAACGTGGGAGGCAATTATTGTGGAGAAGTAGGAAAACATTTTCCATGGAAAAGGGCATTCCCACCAAAGCAGCAATGTGGGCTGCCTGTTAGATCTAATTTGTCAAGAAAAACTGAAAACATGAATTTTTTTATATGTAAGTTTCCAATTTCCATTTGCTCTGTAAGTTAATTTTAGCAAGAAAAATATTCAGATTATTATTATTATTATTTTAATTTTTAAAGGCTAGTCAAGAGAAGCAGTGGGAGTGGAGAAGGAACAAAGAAATCTGTAACTGGTTGTGATCAATTAGTTGTAAACACCACTGCACTTGGACCAGCCCAGATTATTATTTAATGTAAATTATTCTAACAAAAACTTTGATATAAGTATAGTCCATATTACTAAAAATTATTTTCTATAGGTAGTTTTGCCTATTGTGGATATTTTCATAAGGTAGTTAACAAGTGAGTGCATTTTAGAACAAAGAAATAAGTGTTCTAGGTTTTTGCAGTCAGAGCTCACAGTCTCATTTGGCTTATAAAAAATGGGGTTATGTCTAATCATGGCCAATCTACTTCCAATTATACAAGGCTATTATACTTCATGTTTCTTGTCCTCCAAGTAAGAAAATATTCTTCATGTGGCATAACTCTGAATTATGAGCATGCTACAGATTGGGTTCTCTGGGAAAGAGATTCTGAGGTATTGGTTTATGTGTTGGATGTTGTTTATCATGGAGCACCACCTATAAAATAGCAAGGAAGGAGTCCAGATGGTCCAGAGGGAGAAGCTGAGCTGTGATGTAGATCTCAGCCTCACTTAACCCAGTGGGAGAGATCTGAAGCTGAAATGGCCATTGGTGTTGTCTGGTGTTGGCCTTGATCAGTCATTGAATCTCAGCCACCTAAAAGCTCGACCAGAATAAGCCTCACTCTACATCTCTTATTATGTAGTCCAAACTTTCCCCATTGATTTGAAATGCCACTTTCAATATTTGTGATGTTATATGTGTGTCTGCCCGTTATTAGGTCTCAGTAGTTTCAGTTTTCCCCATAGCTGTTGTCCTTTTAAATTCTGAACAGAAAAAATATTGTTTTAGTTTTTTGCATATATAAAAGAAACACAATAATTGTATATGTTAATCTTTCATAAAGCCCGTTTTGTTGATCTCTCTTAAAGGTTACGGTAGGCTATCATTTAATTGCTAATTTAATTCTCATATAAAGTAAGTCTCTTGAATTATTTGAATAGATTAAGAAATCAAATGCATAAACTATTTAAATCCTAAATACCTATATTTTCTCAAGAAATAATATATATGCATATATGTGAATAAATATATAGATGTTACTTATTAAAAATTCCACATTTTGTAAAATTTCATGCTGCCTCTGAATATATTAGACTTATATTACAAAAACATATTTTTAACTTTCTAATCTCATTGCAACTGCTGATTTATCCATGATTGGTAGCACAGTTTCAACATATGAGGTTCATATGTTGAACCATAATAAAAAGTTATAGTCCTGTTGAACACCAAAGAAATAAAATTGGTATTAACTGGGTGTGGTGGTGTGCATTTGTAGTTCCAGTTACTTGGAAGGCTGAGGTGGCAGGACTGCTTGAGTCCATGAGTTTGAGGCTGCAGTGAGCTTTGATTGCACTGCTGCACTACAGCCTGGGAGAAAGAGTAAGACTTTGTCTCCAAAAATAAAAATAAATAAATAAATAAATAAATAAATATGATTAGCAGTGACTGATGTTAACTGGCCACTTACTAAGACTGTCAATAAAGTGTGATATGTAGATTAGTCCTTGATTAGTTATGTTAATTGGGGTCAAAAATACTAGAATCTGTTTGAACCAAAAAATACATTTATAATGTTTAATTATGCAAATAACTCAACTCTCTTTCCCAATCTAACCTTTTAACGGAGACTCTTAAGAAGTTTTATTTTTAAATGTGTAATAATTCGAAATGTACTCTATCTTTCTACCCCATCATCGTCTTTGTGGAAGTCTCAAATCTGTTATTTGAACATAGGCACTCAGGCACGCAAATAAAAGGGTATAGGAATGAACAAAGGAAGTATAAAAGAATGGCAACTCTCTCGAGTGAGTTTAGGAACTGGACATAATTTAACTAATCTCTCCTATTCATTGTTGCCCTGTTTTTCACAGAGGGTACTGCATGACAGGTAAGTCTAACAAGATGAATTATTGATGTTACGTGATAGAAGACCAGTTTATTGATTGCTTGTTCATCATTGTCCTGACAAGTTCACTAAAGTTTCGGAGAATAATGTTTTCAAGCAGTAAATAATTTCTTACAGTAGGTTTACATAGCTCTAAAGATTTTCCCATAGAACAGCCTCAAAGCCATTTTTAAAAATATCATGTCCACAAAGTTCATTGCTGCTTTAGTCTTTTGTATCTGCTGTCTCTTTTTATGGAATACTCCCCCATGCCTGGACTCTTTTTAATACTCAGCTTTAAATTAAATATTGGCTGCCTAGAAAGGCACAATCTAAGCTAACGTAGCTTCTCAACACACAATTAAATCTGTAGCCCAATACCCCTTAGATTTATCAACAAAAGAGGTGTCTTATGAGCAGTCATCATGATATGGAATTATCTTATCTGGTTGTTGGCTTATTCATTATCTAACTCTCTACAATAAAATGTGAGGGCATGTCCACTGTGAAACCCTTGTTCCTAGAACAGTGTTGTCAGTTGAGGTCATAAAATTTTCATAGAACAAATAAAGGAACACAGAAGAGAGATCTTGCCAAAGTAGAGAGATCATTGTTACACACACAGGAAAGTAGCCACAGGCCTATACCTTGCTGGCTGTGACTACACATTGTGGGATGCTGGCAGAAAAATTGAAAGCATCATTATCCATTGAAAAATTAAAATTAAAAAACTGTTGTCCAAGATATATAGGTGATCATATCAGAAAATCAAATGTAATATTATAACTATATTTTCTAAGTTTAAAAAATAAATGTAACAAAATTTTGGTAGTATTTATTTATACTTACTGTAATTTTAATATTATTTTTAATAACATTGTATGTATTGTTTTTATAAATGGGACTAATTGTCTAAATTCAAGAATTCCTTTTGACTGAAAAGAGATGAAAATGTAACTTATTTGGTAAATAGAAGTCTAAGAAATTTATCACATTTTGAACTATATTTTAGCATAACTTGCTAATTAGTGTGAGTTACAAAGAAATTATCTCACCATTAATTTTATTAGAAAATAATTTACTTTTTATTTTTAATTCTCATTTCAGATGATAATGAAAGAACAAAGATGCTACTAGCATTTTATTTTAAACCACATCTGCAGTAGTTTTATATGATAAATATTTTGACATTTTTATTCCTGGAACTAGAATTGTTTCTGATAGCCTTTTTCTTTAAGCATGACAAAGTGTTCACTTAAGTTGAAATCTGACATTTCATTAATTTTTTGAGAGCAATAGAAGACATAATAAATATTCAAACATGCAGACTGCAAGGAAACGCCTGCATATGTTTGGACATTCTTTGAACATACTGTAATATGAGTAGAAATCATATGGTAACTTCAATGTGTGTTGAACATAGACCTAATGTTTTGCCCACTACTTCAATAAATACATTTATTTTAAACTATAAAATAAGTTAAGATTTTTAGCATTAACATAGAAAATATTATTTTATCAAAATTGTTAAAAGTGCTTTAAATTGTTAGCATAATAAAAAGTGATTTGGCCAAAAACATAGTATATAATATTTTGAATAAATGATATGTTAGTGAATGTTCTAAGTATAGATCTATTTTGGATATAATTTTCATAAATACATATTTGTCACTTTTAATATAATTTAGATTTTTAAAATATATTTAAAATATGTAATTATAGAAAAGCCTTTTACTTGAGAGATACTTATATTTAGAGTTGCCTATTTGTCTGTGCTTTGTGCTGTCAGTCCTACTTATATTGGGTATTCCTGTGGTAGAGCTGTTCATTGTGGAAAAGTCTTGAGAAAATCTGAGAATTCTTATAGACACTCATTGTATAAATTAAACACAATCAGTTTTTGAATGTTAATAATAATGAAAATAATATTAATTGAAATACCAAGTAACATGATTGCATAAAAGAGAGGAAATCACTCTTTCAAATGAGTCTTACAAATATCAATGGAAAAAGTATTTTCTTATACAAAAAACTATTTGTCATAATTATGTCACTTGTTAGTTTGGTTCCTTTTTGTATGATAATTTCTTTTTGCAATATTTGTTGTCCTGGACTTGGTAATTGCCATTCTCAGTGACAGAGGAGACATTTATATCTCATTTTGGAAAACTTTCATGGCTATTTTTTGATCAAATCATGAGATTCTGTATACACTCCTTATGTAAGCTTCTAATACTTTGAACTTTTCAACCATCCCTGCTTCGACATAGCTGCTTTCATTGGAGATTTGTTTCCAAAGGCAGCCGACTAGGCAAGCATTAGAATTCTGCCCAAAGACTCAGGGACTTACTAGCTAACCCATTGTGCTTTTGTAATTCTTGAGCAGAAGTTTCTCACATGGAATACAGCAATGCAAATGCTGATATAGACAGCAGAAGGCCAAATATAAAAGGAAGCAGGCTACAGAAGGGACAATCAACACAGTTATTAGAAAAAAAATATAGAAAAAATAGAATGAAGATACTTAAGAAAATTTAAAAAGTTGGATTTGCATTTTGAGATTTTCAAAACTTTCAGAGTTGGATTTGCGTTTTCAAATTTTTTGTGGCATCTCAAACATGCCCAACAATATTTGAATGCAGACTATACCAATAAGATTATTTCCTAGATTTCCTAACTGTTCTCTATATCCTTAAAATAAAGCCTCACCCTCTAAAGCAACCTAAGTTATGGCTGTTTAGTGCAGAAAATTAACAAATAGCAAACTAATATAATCAACCATTCATATTTTATGTATATTCTTGGTGATCCCTAATTATTTATAATTTGAGGCCTGTGATGAACAAAGAAAGATATACATGTGATTGATCTCAATAATGAATAGATAATATTCTTGCTTTGCTGGAAATAAAATTTTAATGCTATTGAACTCAGTTTATCCGCTTGGAGTGTATTTTGGACAGTTTTAGATTTTCCTTCAAAAATAGTGAGTTTCATTAAAGCAGTAATTTTAATTTTTTATCTACAGTTATATACATTCAGAAAATAAATTATTTCCTGAGCAATATCACTTTTCATAATTTTCTTATATATGCAAAATTATGTCTTTTGCTATTTAATTGACATTGCCCTATTTTATATGTACAAATATCATTTATTTTTATTAAGCTAATTTGTTCTATATAAATAATTAGTCCCTATAAGGCAATTTCAGAGGTCAGATAATTTTTTTTTCAGAACTTCAATGGAGAATCTAGAATACTTCATTGGCAACTCATTTGTAGTAATTTATTTATCTGAAAATACATCCTTAGATTGTAGTTTTTTGTTTTTAGTTGCACACACAGTATTTCTTTGATTTCCTATTCATGAGAAATTATGCATTTTATTGTGTCACATGGTGGTAATTTTGTTTCGAATGAACAAATATTTACAAGTATAAAAATAACATTCTTACAAAGCAATTTAAATAGTGCTGGAAATATCAAGGTTTACATTAACAGCTGCAAATAAAAAGTGCTTTTAAATGTGAGGAGAGAATCACATGGAGCATGTTATTGCTATATCTTGCAACACTATGGCATTGTCTTAATTTTTCTAACTTGTGAAACTATTAGTACCTTGTATGGATTTGAAGCACACATTGCTTTTCAATTCCAAATTTATTGCAAATTTCACCAACATGTCATTTCATTGTTACCACTATCATCATCAAAATCACCCATAATTGATTACTTAAAAGATATTGAAGAAAATATCTCAGTATAATATATTTGTAATTGATCTCTATTTACCATCTATCTCATTTTATTTGCCCCCTCCAAGCAATTTTCTTATCTCCTAATATTGAAATCTTGATTTTTCTTTCCTATGGGGGTCATTGAATAAACTTTTCACTTTCCGGAAATTCTTACCTTCCAAATTTTGTTTATACTTCCTCTAATACTTCATCCAAGTAACCAATGCCTCAATAAGGTTTTTATCTTACAATGCACAGATACACAGATTTTATTGTGAAATTCTAGTGCTTATACATTTTGTATCTATTATCTTTTGCTTTTACTATTTTTACACATATACCTATATGTGTGTATGTATGTTAGTGTGTTTATATACACATATATTAACACTTAGATGTGTGTGTGTGTGCACGTGTGTGTATTTATGTGTATCTTTTTAACCAGAGCATACTTTCACTTTCTCTAGTATTAAGTTCAGGTCCAGCATAGTGATATGGTCCCATAGTAAGCAGGTAATTAATAAATGGATATGGAATATGGAATTAAGACTTGATTAAAGAAGAAAAGAAGTAGGCAAATGAAAACTAAAGTCAATCTCCAGATAATATTGTCTGTGAGTTTAGGTATGTGCATGTATATAGTGTTGTTTCATTAGATTCGGGGAACATTCTTTCAGTGGCACATCTTCTCAGAGATGTCATATACATGTTCCATATATGCTTCTTTGAGAGCTAGCAAGAAGGGTGTAACACTTGAATTTGACCTGGAATGTCTAGGCATTGTTCAGACATGCACTCTGTGATCTAGAAGAAGTACTGGCCACATGGAACTTTTCTAATTGTAGACTATGGCATGTGCTTGCAGCCCAGGCTTGCACTCAGGACTACAAATAATGGAATCACACATTGCCACAGAAGGCACTTTTCATTTCTCTTAGTTGATAATTCCTATCCTTATATATATGTTACCAAGATACTTTTTAATCAAGATTGTGTAGCATCAAGACTAAAAAATTTAAAAATGGAATTATTATCATTCTTGTTATACCCTTCTATGACATACTGAAATGTCATTTAGGATTTGTCTCCCAAATATTATGTCTGAAAAAAAATCACAATAGGGAAATTTTTCTCCATAAGTTTTCATTTCAAACCCTTGATAACTCTGTAGTTTTTCACGAAATCCTTTTTGGTTTCTTCAGATTACTCTTAAGAACTTTAGTCTATTGTTTAAATGTATAATTGATACTCCATTAAAAAGTCTACAGGCTCAAAATGATTTATTTATAGTATAATTTTATTTCTTTTTTTAACTTTATGTACTTGTTTATAAACAAGTACATAAAGTTAAAAAAAGAAATCTGCATAATCTGCACAGGTACCTCAGAACTTAAAGTATATATATATATATATACTTTATATATATACTTTAAGTTCTGAGGTACCTGTGCAGATTATGCAGGATTTTTACATAGGTATACACATGACATGGTAGTTTGCTGCATCTATTCCCCTGTCATCTACATTAAGTATTTGTCCTAATGTTATCCCTCTCCAATCACCCCATCCCCTGATATCCCTCCCCTAGTCACCCTATTCTCCTACAGGCCCTGGTGTGTTATGTTCCCCTCTCTGTGTCCATGTGTTCTCATTGTTCAACACTCACTTATGAGTGAGAATATGCAGTATTTGCTTTTCTGTTCTTGTGTCAGTCTGCTAAGAATGATGGTTTCCAGCTTCATCCATGTCCCTGCAAAGGACATGAACTCATCCTTTTTGATGGCTGCAAATTATTCCATAGTGTATATGTGCCACATTTTCTTTATCCAGTCTATCATTGATGGGCATTTGAGTTAGTTCCAAGTCTTTGATATTTTAAACAGTGCCACTATAAACATGCATGTGCATGTGTCTTTATAACAGAATGACTTATAATCCTTTGGGTATATACCCAGTAATGGAATTGCTGGGTCAAATGGTATTTCTATTTCTAGATCCTTGAGGAATTGCCACACTGTCTTCCACAATTTGAACTAATTTATATCCCCACCAACAGTGTAAATGCATTCCTGTTTCTCCATATACTCTCCAGCAACTGTTTTCTCCAGATTTTTTAATGATCACCATTCTAACTGGCATGAGATGGTATCTCAATGTGATTTTGATTTGCATTTCTCTAATGACTGGTGATGATAGCTTTTTTTCATATGTTTGTTGGTTGCATAAATGTCTTCTTTTGAAAAGTGTCTGTTGCTATCCCTTGCCCACATTTTGATGGGGTTGTTTGTTTTTTCCTTGTAAATTTGTTTAAGTTCTTTGTAGATTCTAGATATTAGCCCTTTGTCAGATGGATAGATTGCAAAATTTTTTCCCATTCTGTTGGTTGCTGGTTCAATCTAATGATTATTTCTTTTGCTGTGCAGAGGCTCTTAAGTTTAATTAGATCCCATTTGTCTATTTTTGCTTTTGATATCATTGCTTTTTTTAAATTAAGGTACTTGTTGTTTTTTTATATACGCTTTAAGTTGTGAGGTACATGTGCAGATCATGCATGATTTAGTCATGAAATCCTTGCCTGTGCCTATGTCCTGAATGGTATTTCTCAGTATACAAAATCAATATGCAACAATCACAAGCATTCCTATACACCAATAACAGACAAACAGAAAGCCAAATCATGAGTGAACTCCCATTCAAAATTGCTATAAAGAGAATAAAATACCGAGGAATGCCACTAACAAGGGATGTGAAGGACCACTTCAAGGAGAACTACAAACGACTGCTTAGAGAAATAAGAGAGGACACAAAGAGATGGAAAAACCTTTCATTCTCATGATTAGGAAGAATCAATATTATGAAAATGGCCATATTGCCCAAAGTAATTTATAGATTCAATTCTTTCCCCATCAAGCTACCATTGACCTTCTTCACAGAACTGGAAATAACCACCTTAAACCTCATATGGAACCACAAGAGAGTCTGCATAGCCAAGACAATCCTAAGCACAATAAAAAATAATAATAATAAGCTGAAAGCATCATGCTACCTGACTTCAAACTACACTGCAAGGCTACAATAATCAAAACAGCATGGTACTGATACCAAAGCAAAGATAAACCAATGGAACAGAACTGAGGCCTTGGAAGTAACATCACACATCTACAACAATCTGATCTTTGACAAACCTGACAAAAACAAGCAGTGGGTAAAAGATTTCCTATTTAATAAATGGTGTTGAGAAAATGGCTAACCATATGCAGAAAGCTGAAACTGAACCCCTTCCTTACACCTTATACAAAAATTAACTCCAGATTAATTAAAGATTTAAACATAAGACCTAACACCATAAAAACTCTATATTATAATTTTCTTTCAAAAATGTTTCCTTCTCTGCAGTTTTTAAAATATTTTTGTAATATTTCACTTATAATTAGTTTTAGTGTTCAGTAGCACAGTAAGATCACTATAGTTAATAAGAATTTATGGTACATTTCAAAACAGCTAGAAGAGAAGATTTGGAACATTCCCAAAACAAAGAAATAATGTTGGCAGCTATGGATATCTCAACTCTTCCCCTTATTTGATCATTACATATTGTATGCATGTATCAAAACAATACCTGTACCTCGTACATATGAATAACTACTATATATCAATAAAAACAGAGGCTGATTTAATATGAGTAATTTATATTTTTTGATATTAGCACTTTATTTAAAAATAAATGAAAAAACAATTTCTATTAAAGATATCTGCATTTTTGGTGAAACTTGATTTATAATCTTTGTTCATTTGTTTGGTTTGTCATCATTTGTAAGATATACCACACAGAAACAAATAACTCTAACTTAATTATTATTTTAATCAAATCTAAGTTTTATATCTTCACAGATTAGCTGATTGAATGTACTGGCTGATGTAGTCCACTATACCCCTGAACAGTTATCTGAAGGACAATATCTGTGGGTTTGAGGGTAAGTTTTAATTTCAGTGTTGAAAGAAAAAATTATCTACCTGAAGAAAATCTGTGATGGGTCATTCAAAAATTTAAATATATCTGAGTTTTCAAGTTAATACTTTTCAAATCAGACTTTTATAAACTAGAGTGTGTTCATAGGCATCACTTGCATTGTTTTATGAATATAACTCATGGCACTTTGTGTGAGCAACAAAATTCTGTTACTTTATTTAGAGGAAATAATACATGGAGACAAATTAGTACAAATAATACTGATACCTCTCTATCAACCTTCTGGCTTATAAGCCATCAGAGAAATCACACGTTGTGATTAATTTAAATAATACAAGCAATCTTGACTAACACAGTTGTCCATTATTGCTCATCATGTTGGGAGCATCATTTCCTGGAAAAATAAGAAAAGCAACAGCATTAAAGCCATTTTGCCATCGCTGTTGATTCTTGCTGCTGATTGCCTTTCATTTTTATTTACTGACTCATAAATTCCTATCCTAAATGTTAATAAAAGAAGCAATATTTTCACCATCAGTCAAAAATTTATATTATGCTAATACTTAAGATTAAAAATAACCAATCTTTTTGTTCCAGAAACTATTCTGCATTTGAGATAATAAATAAAGAATTACATTCATTTCAAGTATGCCAAAAAGTATATTTTAATCCTGTTCAGAGTATGGCATAATTTTATAATATATGATTGTATTGTTATTTACGGGCTATGAACTTTCCAATAAAAATAATTGATTTCCTTTAATGTGATTAAGGCCTTTCTTAATTTTTCTGAGTCTATTCCCTCACAAAAAGTAAATCAGTTTCCTGGTGATATATATTATAGTGACTAATGAAACAGGTATGTTATAAAGGAAAATAATTTCATTCTGTCATTTATTTTTAAAAATCCATGATATACTTACAAATTTGAGACTTATTAGTGGGGAATGCCCAATATCGATCTAGTGATTCATGCATATTTAAAAACAAAAATGTTGAAGACATTTTAAGAAAACAAGAAATTCAGAAATCTCTTTGATTATCTTTTAACTGCTTTATATGATTTTGAGTAGATTATTTAAAGGAAATGTATAAGCATCTAGGCCATGAAAAAACATTCAAATGCTAAAATATATTCTGCCTCTTCTCTCAGACATTTTATTTTGTAGTTGCTTTAACATCTTAGTTCATTATCAGCTAGTCTTTTCTTTTATCATAAAACATTTTCTTCTCAATTAATAGTATCTTCATCAAACATCTCATACTGCCGGCCATCGATGACATAAACTCCTTGAGAAACAATTAATTTTTGCAAAAGTGCATGGACATAAAACTTTAAAATTGCTAAGACAAATCATAATATGCAAAATTCCAAAACAGAATGACAAAATAAAAATTCTTTCCTTAAATATTCCAAAGCAGCAAAAGGTAATTATACAAAATAACATTTTATTTGAAAGGAATATACTTTTTAGGAAGAATGCACCTCTAATGTGCTGGAAGCAAGGTGTTATTTTTAAGAATTGAGGGAGAGGATAAGCACAGCAGTACTTATAAAGCACTTACTACATGCCAGAAACATTAAAGGGATTTACATTTATACATAGTGTAATATGTATATATTACTTTATATAATATATACAATATGTAATATGTACTTTACATTTATACATAGTGTAATACTCATAACAACTATTTAGTAAGATGTATCCATATTGTAGAGATGTTTAATGGTGGGGAAAATGCATATAAAATTTTATGAAATAGAGATAGATAATAGTGCTTAAATACATTTAAGTATATCCTTGTAACTTATGTAGGGCCAGATATTTAAAAATTTTATACAACTAATTCTTCCTAGCCTGTTTTGAGTCTTTGTTCAAAATCCATCCTCAGTGGCACCCTCCAGAGTGCTGTAATTTAAATTTCATTCTCACCACTCATTTACAGTATTTATAATTCAATGTAGTCTTTTCTGTTCCTCTTGTTGTCCATAGTTCTTATCACTATGTAATATGCAATAGAAATTATATATGTTTATTGAATGTCTGTTTTCACAGATCACTGACCTTTTACGATATAAACTCCTTGAAGAAAATGACTGTTGTTTAGTTCAACTGATACATCTCTAGAACATACAACATTGCTCATAACATACTCAATATGTATTGGTTTGATGTCAGGAAATATCAATTAGTAAATCATCAAAAGATGAATTAGTATTGAATGATCAATGTTACTTCAAGACATAGTTAAAAATACATTTTTCCATATTCTTATCTAAAATATATTCATATTATTTTTCTTGTGTAGAAAAGGCATATGCATTTGTGTATAAAATGTGACATTAGAACTGCCAATATAAACCATCAATGATCATCTAGCTATTGAATAATTTCTCTTTTGGTTTTCAATCTGGAAAGGGGAATGTCACGTGCAAAGTTGAACAATAAAGTATAAACTAATTGAGAAATTTACTTAACTTCTATGAACCTCAGTTTGCTCTTGTATTAAATGGAGATGGTAATAGTATTCACCCCATAGAGTCACTGTAAGAAATAAATGAGACAATTTATATATAGCACTTGCTACTCAAAAAAATATTTTAACTATTCTGTTATTACACCAGAAAGAGTGACAGGATCATCTGCATAGTTATTTTGGGAATATTTATAGAAGTACTGGCATTAATGTGGAATCATTTTCCAAATTCATTCAAGTAGATATGTAACTACTGAATACTACTTTTTAAAATTCCCTAACATGGCAATATATAATGTATGTAAATAGACTATAACTGTGTCTATCATGGCATGCTATCAAAACTGCAAAAATGTATCAGCACAAACATCTGTTTTCCCCACTAATAAAATTTCATCAGTCATTAATTCCTATGCTAATTGATAATAATGCTTTTGAGAACGATTGAGGTCAAGAATGGCAATAATGTTGATTCTGTCTGGAAATATGTAAAAGAATTTTGATAAAATCTCACCTAATCTTTGCGTTTTTTTTTTAAGACTTCTTCATAGCAGAACAACACCAATTTGGATGATATCATTATATTGTAGCCCTTAAAATACTTCTGTAAACAGAAGTTTGAGGTGCAACTTATAATATTTCTCATACAAAGAAAACAATAGGGCTATCTTGAAAATTTGGCAACTCACAAGTGAAGACAACTTAAACCTGTCATTCTACAACAGATTTTATTGTATTTTTATGTAAACTCTACTCAGCCACTATTTTTCAGCATTTGATAGAAAGAGATGCACAGCACAGTTTAACAATTTAGTTTGTAAGCAAAAAGCTAAATCAAACACAAAAATTGTTCCAAGCTTTTAAGTCTGTGAAAAAAGTTAAACATTTAATTTGTATCTAAAATAATGTTTATTGTCCAAGTTTTATAAGTTTGTCAATCAACAGTCTCTTATACTAGAAATTACATGAATTGGCTGATACTTTAATGCTCTAAATAAATATGATAATTTTGTATGAAAGTATTCAGGAAGCTGTGATTCTCAAATATTGCTATGTATTAGAAACATCTGGAGAACTTGTTGGAAATGCTTGTTTTCTGTACAGCTGCAAATCTCCTGTAATTCAGATTCAGTAGACCTGAAATGAGGTTTTGGGAAAATCTGCATTTTTAATAAGCAAAGTCATTAATTGTGATGCTCTTGATGGTAGACCACAATTAAGAAAGACTGCTTTAATCCTATCATTCAACAATATAACATTTTTCTTGGTGCAAGGAAACAAGAAGCTAGTATATGTGAATAAAGATATATAGGTGCTTTTTAGACAGTAAATTTACCTGAAGTAAGAGCTTTTGACACAAAATATCTCTCCATCAAACTAATATACCATTTGGAGACTTTACAATATATAAATAAATAAATAAATAATGCACCACTGATTTCTGCAAAACAAATGCTATACTCTTAAGAATAGAAATCTGCTTTGAAAGTCATAGGTGAATCATTCACTGTAGTTTTCTTACAGTCAGGAACATCAAAACCCTCTTCAGTGTTGAGTTTTCCAGTTCGGCTTTCTCAGAGATTTCCCCTTTATCTTTCCCTTTATCTTCAGGAAGCCAATTCTCACTGAAAGGCCAAACATCTGTTTCAATGAGACAGAAGCAAGGGATTCATTTCATTGCATTAAGTGCATTTCCAGTAGTCAGCTAAGGATATTTCAGGATCTTCTTCAAATGAATTTGTATCACTCTCCCCTGCCTAATACACAGTAACTCAATATACCTCATCATCTTCATCTGAGAGTTCTTGTCCTTGTTCACTAAGGCTATGATCTTCTGAGTCGAAAGACTGAACTTCAAATTCTACACTAAACTGATCTGAAACTGAATCCCAATCCAACCAATCACTTGAATGTTCACTTACACCAGCATCAAGGTTCAGATTCAATGGTGTCCCTGTAGATTCACTGATACGGCTTCTTTTACAACATAACTCCCTTATTACACAGAGCCAGGCTTTCATCAAAGGAAAGGCCAATACAATCAGATTTGTGGCATTTTCTTTGCCATTCACCAGATAATTAATCTGAATTTTCTTCTGTCTCACTAATTCTTCTCCTTCTAGATAAGGTAGATGGTCTAGAAACCAAATGTGAAGATGAAGGTTTCTTTTTCTGCAGCTCTTGCACAGGGTCCTTTTGATCAGTCCCACCTTCAAAGTGACAGCTGCAATGATTCCAGAGAGTTGTGTGTTGAGGGAAATGATGATAAAATTACACAAATCTCACAATCACAGGAAAGTGAGAACTAGTCTCAGCCACCAACTTCTAGTAGCATTATTTATAGCAGCCAAGAAGATGTGAAAGAGTTTGAAAGGGAAGAAACACAAAACAAAGAAGAAAGTATGGAATCTAGTTTGCCCCTTAATGCCATTGAACCTTGTGTGATTTGTCAAGGTCGACCTAGAAATGGTTGCATTGTCTATGGCAAAACAGGACATCTTATGGCCTGCTTTACATGTGCAAAGAAGCTAAATTAAAGGAATAAGTCCTGCCCAGTATGTACACAACCAATTCAAATGATTTTGCTAACTTATTTCCCCTAGTTGACCTGTCTATAAGAGAATTATATTTCTAACTATATAACCCTAAGGAAAAAAAAAAAAAAGAAAGTATTAGGTGATACGGATTTGAGTTGAGAATTATTACAGTAGCAAACAACCCCCAGCATCTCAGAGACTTTAAATAACAAAGATTTATTTCTTGTTTATGTTCTATGTCCATCACGGGGCCTTTGTTTATTCCAATCACTCAGATACTTTGGATGATGGAGTGGTCATCTTTGCACATCATATTGGCTCCCATGTCAGAGGAAAGATAAAGGATCTAAGAGTTCTTGCTGTAGTAAGTTCATGCTAAGTTCTGACTTCAACAATTAAATGCTTGTGCCTCATTGACCTAAACTAGGAACCAAATCACTTCCAACCACAAGAGACAGCAGGGCCATACTACTAGGAGACTAGAAGGTAGGAAGATTGGGGGTTAGAGTATTGGAAATATTTGACAAACAACAGTTATTACTACCACAGGTAACCAAATTTTTTTCTGGGAACTGCTCCATATCTGAATATCATCAGTGAACCGTTATGCTGTTGACTAAAGGCACTTGATGACTCAGAGAAATCTACAGGTGAAAAATACTGTGCATTAGCTGATTAGACATCAGCACTATGTCTACTCTAAACAGATGGTAGAAAATGTAAAATCTGCTGAAATAGAAGGAGGAAACTAATTACTGAAAGGTGTTCTGCATGACATCAACAGCGAAATGTGTCCTTTTGATTAATTTTTTTACTAGATGATGAATTATTTTCTGACCAGAACAGCTTCACTAGTTTTCATGTAAACAAAATTCATCATCCCCAACTACCTTTTGATTAGTTTAATTAGAGTTTCTGCTTCACTCTCACTAAACAAGAAAAATGTAAGAAATGGGTCAAAGATTTGCCTCACAACTCAGTTACTCAAGACAGAATAATATTAAATGTATTCAGGTGGTTGAGCATAACTAATTTTTGACAACATAAATCCTTTCCCAAAAATACAATCTATTCCCCCAAAATTTTAATAGATTCTCCACTGAAAGTTTTGTAATTATGCATTATCTTTTGGAGAAATATTTTCTTCATCTAAAAAAAAAAAAAGCCATTTTTTATGTGATTTTGTTTTTATCCTATCTGCCAAAACACTGCTTTTGCCCCATGCAATGAGAACACAGTATAGCAATTGTTTTGATTTTTATTATTTTATTAACATATATAATACTTGAGTCTATTCAATTCTTAAGGAGAAACCAATGTCAGTATGCAGATATTTATCAAATTGACAGAACATTCTTATTTTAAAAATGTTCTTGAAAATAATGATTTTAAAATGTTTAGAGAGAAGTTTCAGGTTCCATTTTTTAATATTCTCCATGTCTAAAATATGAAATATATAGAAGTGATTTTAAGGAACTATTTATTTCAATAACCTCCTTTATTGTTTTGTGAATTATAAAACAGTATTTGGCCTCAATTATTTATGAAAAATGGAAAAATATAAGTTTAAATAAGAAACAATGTTAATAATTATGAGTTTGAACAGATTATTGATGAACTGGTAATTCTACCATATGGATAATGGATAATTTTGGTTTATGTTTTCCTCATGCTGATCAACGCTCTTGTGCATTCTGACTTGATAATAAGTTCAGCTTAATGTGGGGCAGTTAATGAATTTGCAAAATAGTCATTGTAGACACCAAGTAGAACAAAGTCTGTGGAAATTCTAGTCACAAATCATATATCACTGATAACAATTTTCTCACTTCATTCAACTTTTCACTACGTACTCTTTAGGAAATTCCACCTTGTCTGCGTCTCTAAGACTCAAAGACAATGTTTCATATTTCAGATTTCTGTTCTGGCAGCACACCACTTCTGGTATCCAAATCTGAGCCAGTTATCTGTTAAAAAATTTTTAAACTCCAAAATATCTTATTATATCACAATTTTGAAACTCAGAAATGAAAGTCAAATGTACTAGGAATGGCATGTTTCCATTCCTTAGTGACTTTTAAAAGTTAAAATACACAAAATACATCTTAAATTTAAGTGAATTAAAGTAAGTGTTCATATGTATTTGCTTTAATAAGTGCGAAGAGTACAAATTTATATACTAGATTGTTATGAGAGATATGACATTTAATCTCTAGCTTAATCTTTAAAAATCATTAAAGAATGTAAAGGAAAAAAGATAAAGAAAAAAGCTGAAATCTAATGCTAATTAGTGCAAAAAAGATAAGATAAAAAAGATAAAATGGAATATGTCAGATGTGTAAAACAGCAAAAAAAAGTAAGACGTCAAATTTATGTAAATACACCAGTAACTACAATAAATGCAAGTATAATAAATATTTCAGTTAAAAGAAAAAGATTGTCTGCTCAAGAAAATTCAATGCTATTTTGCTCCCAAGAGAAACATCTTAAATATAAAATACAAGAATATGAAAAGTCAAAATATTTTAAAAGTATTTAATTATTCAACCAAAAGAAAGACAATAGTTATATAAATATCAGATACTTTTTTCCATTTCTCATTGGGGGAAAATTTCCAGGCAAGCAAATACTTTTCTTGTTAGTAAATACTGCAATTTGTGGATGTTTTATGATGGTTTTCAAAGTTAATAAATGTAAGGCCCACTAACAGCCACACAGTCTAAATATACTTGTAAAATCCACAAAGAATTAACAGGCTGCTCTGATGCTTTTGGAAGACATAAAATTTGGCAATCTGTTAGTGATTATATTGCTGGGAAGCTACTAGGAAGACTATTTGTAAAATAGTAAGGACTATATATGTATCTAAGCCCCCCTGGTAGACTTAGAAATATTGATTTAAATGAGTTTTAGGTTAGTTGACTTTAAATAAAAAATAGTAATAAAGAATAGACCTTAAACAAAAATTAACTCCAGATGGATTAAAGATTTAAACATAAGACTTAACACCATTATGACCCTAGAAGAAAACCTAGGCAATGCCATTGAGGACATAGGCATGGGCAAGGATTTCATGACTAAAACACAAAAAGCAATGGCAACAAAAGCCAAAATAGACAAATGGGATCTAATTAAACTTAAGAGCTTCTACACAGCAAAACAAACTATCATTAGATTGAACCACAGCCAATACAATGGAAAAAAATTTTGCAATCTACCCATCTGACAAAGGGCTAATATCTGTAATCTACAAATAACTTAAACAAACTTACAAGAAAAAAATAAACAAACCCATCAAAATGTGGGCAAAGGATATGAACAGACATTTTTCAAAAGAAGACATTTATGCAGTCAATAAACATATGAAAAAAAGCTCATCACCACTGGTCATTAGAGAAATGCAAATAAAACCACATTGAGATACCACCTCACGCCAGTTAGAATGATGATAATTTTTTAAAAATCAGGAGACAACAGATGCTGGACAGAATGTGAAGAAATAGGAATCCATTTACAATGTCAGTAGGAGTGTAAATTAGTTCAACCATTGTGAAAGACAATGTGGTGATTCCTCGAGGATCTAGAAATAGAAATATCATTTAACCCCAGAATTCCATTACTGGGTATATACCCAAAGGATTATAAATCATTCTGTTATAGACACATGCACACATATGTTTATTGCAGCACTGTTTACAATACGAAAGACTTGGAACCAACCCAAAAGCCCATCAATGATAGACTGGATAAAGAAAATGTGACACATATACACCATGGAATACTATACAGCCATAAAAAAGGATGAGTTCATGTTCTTTGCAGGGACATGGATGAAGCTGGAAACCATCATTCTCAGCAAACTGACACAAGAACAGAAAATGAAATATCGCACGTTCTCGCTCATAAGTGGATGTTGAACAATGAGAACACATGAACACAGAGAGAAGAACATCACACATTGCTGCCTGTTGGGGGTGGGGGGACCAGCAGAGGGATAGCAGGGGTGTGGGGATATTGAGGAGGGATAACATTAGGAGAAATACCTAACGTAGATGACAGGGGAATGAAATCTGTACATTCTACACATGTACCCCAGAAATTAAAGTATAATTTTAAAAGATAAATATATAATAATAGTAAAAAAGCTTTAAAATTTTATGCAGCTAATGATAGTATTAAACACACCATTCAGGAATTGACATAGGTGACAAGAAGGATATAAGCCTACGGTAACGTTGAAAAAAACACTTTCTTCTTCTAGGACTGACGGAGAAAAGAGACAAAAATTCATTAACAATATAACACTTTTGAGGAATAAAATTAATCCAATTGACCTGGTGGATATGTACAGAACATTACACCGAACAACTGTAGAATGAAATCTTTTTCAAGACCACCAGAACATTTACCAGAATTGGCCAAATCCTGGCAAGAATGCAAGCCTCAACAAATGTTGAATAAAATTATGAAAAGTATGCTATCTTACCACAATGATATTAAACTTAAATTCAGAAACAAAAATGTAACTATTAATAGTAAATAGAAGGTTGAAAATTAAATTGCGAACTTTGAAATAAAAAGCTATGTGTTAATATGGAAATTTCAATGGAAAGTGGAAAGCATTTTGAAGTGAATGCTGATAAAAATGGAACACATTAAAACAGAAGTGTCAGCACTAATATGGTATTAAAGGGAATTGTATAACCTTCACTGACTACCTGATAAAGAAGAGAAACTGGAAAGCAGATTTAATCATTGATTCAAAAGCTTAGAAACAGAACAAAAGATAAACACTATGAAATAGAAGGTAGGCAATAATAAAAGTAAAAGCAGAAGTTAAGGAAATGTCCTATAATGTACAACGGAGAAAAATCAATATGATTAAAGATTTTGTTGCTGTTGTTGTTATATTTTTAGCAAAACTAACATGAGATGGAATTGAAAATCTGAATTTTTCTTAATTTTGTATTTATTTGTTTGTGTTATTTATTTGTTTGTTTATTTGAGATAGAATCTCACTGTCACCCTGGCTGGAGTGCAGTGGTGCAATCCTGGGTCATTACAACCTCTGCCTCCCTAGTTGAAGCGATTCTCCCACCTCAGCATCCTGAGTAGCTGGTATTACAGGTGACTGTCACCAGGCCCAGCTCATTCCTGTATTTTTAATAGAGACAGGCTTTCACCATGTTGGCCAGGATGGTCTGGAACTCCTGACCTCAACTCATCCATCTGCCTCGGCCTCCCAAAGTGCTGGGATTACAGGCATGAGCCACCATATCCCTCTTGACTGTTTTAAATACCTTTGCCCTGCCTCACCTCCACGGGGTTAACCTCTTTATAAAATCATTGCTGCAACAATCATCTGTGCCCAGACATGTGGCAATAACACCTTGACTCACCTACACAACTCATCTTTGCTTTTTGCCTTGTCCCTTATCTAAAACAATAGTCAGGACACAGCAGAAACCAGCTTAGCTTTCAAGTCTGTATAGCTCAGAAGGGTAAGCCTCAGGAAGTTAACATCACATATGGCAACCTTTGACCAATGGGCACACAGACACCAATTAATGAACATTTATTATATCCAGGACTAAGATAGGCAACTTTCAGGTGCACGCTTCACACCAACTTAGCAACTTCCAGGGGATCAAACTACAACTATCTACAGTGGTTAACAGCTTGATTATGCAGATTTGTATCAGCTTTCCTCTTTCTCTCAATTTCCCTAGTCCCTCACTCCTGTTCTATGGGTTGCCTTACCTTTTTCAAAGTCGTCCTAAGATCTCCTTTTCTTTCTTCCTTCCTTCCTTTCTTCTTTCCTTCCTTCCTCCCTCCTTCCCTACCTCTCTCTTTTTTTCTTTCTCTTTCTTTTCATTCCTTCTTTCCTTCCTTACTTTCTTCTTTCTTTCTTTCTTCCTCTTATTCTTTCTTTCTTTCTTTCTTTCTTTCCTTCCTTCTTTCTTTCTTTCAGACTATCCAATACAAAACACAATTTTAAGAACTTTGGATCTGTAATTTTAAACCTCCCACCGAAAACTCTAGGATATATATCTTTATAAATGAATGCTGCAAATTGTAAACAAATTTTCCCAAAGAATAGAAAAAGAGGAAACATTTTCAAACTCTTTATTTTTATGTATTTATTTGAGACAGGGCCTTGCTCTGTTGCCTAGTAGGCTCAAGTGAAGTGGTGCAATCATGGCTCACTGCCTCAACCTCCCAGGCCCAAATGATCATTCCACATCAGCCTCCCAAGTAGAAAGGGACCACAGTCAGGCACCACCATGCCCAGCTAACTTTTTGGTCTTTAATGGGGAGGGGATCTCATTATGTTGCCCAGGCTGGTCTAGAACTCCTGAGCTCAAGCAATCCTATTGCTTTGGCCTCTGAAATTGTTAGGATTACAGGCATGAGCCACTATGCCCAGCCAAATTTTCAAATTCATTAAAAAAGGTGAGCATAACATTGATATCAAACCTTGACAATAATAAAAGAAAACTTTAGGCCAATGTCTTTCACAAAAATGGATATGAAAAATTCTAAACAAAACACTAGCAAATTGAATTCAGAAATAAACAAGGACAACACATCACAACCTATTTAGAATTATTTCAGTAATGAAAATGTAGTTCCTTAAACATTTGAAAACTTTATCAATGTCATTTATCATTTACCATATCAAAGGAAGAAGAGTCATACAATGAATTCAATAAATGCCAAATAAATATTTTTAAAAATTCAAAAAACTTTCATGATAAAAATATTTAGCATGCTAAGAAATTATTTTTTACAGAGGTGTCAAATTATGAACATCCAAAACTTTTAAAGTAAATGCCATACATAATGATAAAACATTGAAAACTTTCCCTCTAAACCTGAGAATAAGGAAAGAGTACCTGCTCTCATTAAAACAAAATCAATAATGGGAAAAAATAAAATCATGTGTCAACTGATAGGATACAATGAGAACAAAGTGTCACCTTTGCAATATTCCTGCCAAGATAAATAACCTAATAATCAGACAAATACTATGGAAGGAATTTCCACAATAGAAATGCCTTATGATCTTGAAACCTGTAAAGGTAAAAAGGATGAAGGAAGAGATGAAGCATAAATCAAGACCAAGAGAGATTAAATAAACATGATAAACTGTAACTAATTTGTGACTCTAAACTGGAGTTTTTGCTAGAAAAGGCATTATTTGGACATTTAGTGAAAGATTAATTGCATGAGTTTTAGATGAAGTAATATGTCAATACTTATTTCCCACTTCTGATGGTTTAATATATTTATTTATGATAAATTTCTTCGTAAGAAAGTATTCTAGCCTAATAGGCTTTAAACTTTTGTTCTTAAATGGTTTGGAGACAGGAGTGGTAGAGAGTACTCTCTATTGCATGTGCAAATTTTCTATAAGTTGGCAATTGTTTTTCAAAAGTTCTAGAATTATCAGGAAGGTCTTTATTGTTAAGGTGACTTTACTGTTTTAGTTATTTGAATAATTTATCAATTTCAAATTTAGCTCATTTAGAAAGAGTCAAAGTGTCTTTATCCAGTCTATCATTGATGGGCATTTGGGTTGGTTCCAAGTCTTTGCTATTGTGAACAGTGATGCAATAAACATACGTGTGCATGTGTCTTTATAATAGAATGATTTATAATCCTTTGGGCAATACACACCATGGAATACTATGCAACCACATAACGAGTTTATGTCTTTTCCTTGGACATAGATGAAGCTGGAAACCATCATTCTCGGCAAACTGACACAAGAACAGGAAACCAAACACCGCATGTTCTCTGTCATAAGTGGGTGTTGAACAACGAGAACACATGGACACAGGGAGGGGAACATCACACATTGGGGCCTGTTGGGGGTGGGGGACTACAGGAGGGATAGCAGAGGGTGGGGAGATTAGGGAGGGATAGCATTAGGAGAAATACCTAATGTAGATGACAAAGTAATGGATGCAGCAAACCACCATGGCATGTGTATACCAATGTAACAAACCTGTATGTTC
>NW_016107491.1:1075940-1085739 GCF_001604975.1 Cebus imitator
GACCAGGATGGTCTCGATCTCTTGACCTTGTGATCCACCCGCCTCGGCCTCCCAAAGTGCTGGGATTACAGGCTTGAGCCACCGCGCCCGGCTCGGGTATTTACTTTTTAACTGCCTTACCATTATCATTAAACAGAATTTTTAAAAAATACTTTTGATTTTTTGCTTTATGCTCTAAAAATTTATTACACTTATTAAATATATTCATAAATCTATATTGGTATAATAATGTAATTAGTTATGGTGCCATCATAAAACATAAACAGTGCCTTAAAAATTTTGCTATTTAAACTTAATAAACTCTGTCCTTAAAGGTGCGTTTAATTATAATGACTTTGTTTGTGTGTTTTAACATTTAATATGCTGACTTATCTTTTATCAAAGGCAGAAATTACTTTACAGTTTTCTTTTTTCTTCTGCTAAAATTGAGGAAAACAATTATATTGCACTGTGTATTATTAATTTTTTATACTAAGAGAATGATATTGATGTTTATAAGACTTTACCAAACTCTTAAATATTCACAAATCAATTAAGGGTATTTCCCTCACATAAATTCTATGTATTTATTTTATTATAAACAAGAACATTTCCTAATCAATAATATTGGGCATATGTTGTGGGAAATGAAAGCGGACTATTCACTAGAATAATAATGTTATTAAAATTTAGAAACTTAGTTAATTGAACTTTGAGTGCTCAGTAGGATCAGTATTGCCATGGTTATAATTACTTCCACACAATATCATTTCTCCTTTTAATATGCAGATTGTGTGAATGATATGACATAATTATCATGAAATTGTTTTGGTTATTTTAACAACTATTGCATGAATTTTCCATTCAATGATGAATAACTGTCATTAATTTATTAAGAGTATGTTTATTAAATGCTTACTATTTTCTACACATAGAGCATGTGGGTGTTTTAGGATGAACAAAAGCACTTTTAGGACAATCATAGAGAAATATTAATGTCTTCTTATGATGTTCAAAAAAGTATCTTTCCTTCTTCAAAACACTTTAAAAGTAATTTTAATTTGTAATTTAAAATAATTAAATATGTATTGAGTGCCTAACATCTACAGCTCTCTTCCACTGTATAATATGCAAAAAGAGACCAAGTGTACTACTAGATACATAAACTAAAATAAGGGAAACAGCATAACATCAGCACAATAAGCATGTGAAAATTTTCATAACAGTGAGGCAAGCCAATTGGTACAACCGCAGAGAAGGAAGAAATTATAAAGAAGGCATATGGCCTTGAAAACATTTTCAGGTCAAATCAGTAGGGTAACTTACTTGAGTTTTGTATTTCTAAATCTATGGAAAGAGTTGATGCTACTGTCTTCTTAACCCATTATATGAACTTCCCTAAAATGTCTTATGTCTAAATGATATTTTTTAAAACATTTTAAAAATACCTACATGGAAAGTTCATTTACATGATCAAATTTCTCATTATATAATAATTGAACAATTCTGATTATATAATACATATATTATATATAATATAATTCTCATTGTATAATAATTGAACATCAATAATTTTGATGTTAACTATATTAATCAAAAATTAATTTAAAGGGAAGATTTTACATATAAAATAATACAAGTTTTCAACAGTTATAGCAAAACAAATTATGAAAGTGTTGAGCGGTGGTCATGTCAAACACGAAGATCATGGCATCGAAATGAATAAATAAATTAGAGAGTCAGCAGGATTAAACTAATCGAGAGTAAGATTTGGTGGAAGAGTAACCAAAGCAGGGAAAGTATTCCAGTTTGAGGGACCTCTGGGCAAAAGCCTACCTTCTCATGTAGGATTTGAGAGCTTTATTTATAAAATAGACCAGTGTGGCTGAAGTGAAGATAAAGAGAGGATGAATGTGAAATTGGACACAATAGTAGGGGTTGGGTTTTGTGGGGAAAACCATTGTATTTGTTTCCCAAAGTACATTTGATATGTTTTATTGAATTCTACCTTTAAAAGAAGAAGACCTATACTTAGTTAATAACGTTTATAAAAATTATATACACACATATTTTAAATAGGACCTATTCCTGCCTTTAAGAATTATAACATTTAAATCATTTTGTATTTGTCTGTTTGTACACTGCCGATAAAGACTTACCCAAGACTGGGCAATTTACAAGAGAAAGAGGTTTAATTGGACTTACAGGTCCACGTAGCTGGGGAAGTCTCACAATCACGGTGGAAGGCAAGGAGGATCAAGTACCATTTTGCTTGGATGGCAGCAGGAAAAAGAGAATGAGAAAGATGAAAAAGCAGAAAACTCTGATAAACCATCAGATCTAGTGAGACTTATTCATTACCATGAGATCAGCATGGGGAAACTGCCCCATGATTCAATTATCTCTCACCAGGTCTCTCCCACAACATGTGTGAATTGTGGGAGTACAACTCAAGATGAAATTTGGGTGAGGACACAGCCAAACCATATCATTCTGACCCTGGCCCATCCCAAATCTCATATCTTCATATTTCAAAACCAATCATGCCTTCTCATCAGTCCCTCCAAAGTCTTGACTTGTTTCAGCATTAACTCAAAAGTCCACAGTCCGAAGTATTATCTGAGACAAGGCAAATCTCTTCCACCTACAAGCCTGTAAAACAAAAAACAGGTTAGTTGCTTTTTAGATACAGTGCAGGTACAGGGATTAGGTAAATACAGGCATTTAAAATGGAAGAAATTGGCTAAAGCAAAGAGGCTACAGGATCCATGCAAATCCGAAATATGGTGAGGCAGTCAAATCTTAAAACTCCAAAATGATCTCCTTTGACTCCACATCTAATATCCAGGTCATGCTGATGCAAAAGGTAGGTTCCCATGGTCCTGAGCAGCATTGCTCATGTGGCTCTGCAGGGTACAGCCTCCTTCCTGGCTGTTATCATGGGCTAGTGTTGAATGTCTGTGGCTTTTCCAGGCACATAATGCAAGCTCTCAGTAGGTCTACCATTCTGGAGTCTAAAGGGTGGTAACCCACTTCTCACAGCTCCACTAGGAAGTGCCCCAGTAGGGATTCTGTGTGGGACCTCTGACTTCACATTTTCCTTCTGCACTACCCTAGCATAGGTTCTTCATGAAAGCCCTGCCCCTGCAGCAAACTTCTGCCTGGACATCCAGACATTTCCATACACCCTCTGAAATCTGAAATCTAGGTGAAAGACCCCAAACCTCAATTCTTGACTTCTGTACACTCACAGGCTCAACACCACATGGAAGTTGCCAAGGTTTGCAGCTTGTACCCTCTGAAGCCATGGCCCAAGCTCTACGTTGGCCCCTTTCAGCCATGGCAGGAGCAGCTGGGAAACATGACACCAAGTCCCTAGGTTGCATACCCAGCAACCTGGGGACCCTGGGCCTGGCCACCAAAACCATATTTTGTTCCTAGGCCTCAGGCTTGTGATGGGAGGGGCTGTCATGAAGACCTCTGACATGCCCTGGAGACATTTTTCCTATTATCTTGGGGATTAATATTTGGCTCATTGTTTACACAAATTTCTGCAAATGGCTTGAATTTCTCCTCAGAAAATGTGATTTTCTTTTCTATCACATTGTTAGGTTGCAAGTTTTCCTAACTTTTGTGCTCTGTTTCCCTCATAAAACTGAATGCCTTTAACTGCACACAAGTCACCCCTTGAATGCTTTGCTGCATAGAAATTTCTTCCACCAGACACCCTAAATCATCTCCTCAAGTTCAACGTTCCACAAATCTCTAGGACAGGGGCAAAATGCTGCCAGTCTCTTTACTAAAACACCACAAGTGTTACGTTTGCTCCAGTCCCCGACAAGTTCCTCATCTCCATCTGAGACCACCTCAACCTAGACCTTATTGTCCATATTACTATAAATATTTTGGGCAAAGCTATTCAACAAGTCTCTAGAAAGTTCCAAACTTTCCCACATTTTCCTATCTTCTTCTGAGCCCTTCAAACGGTTCCAATCTCTGCCTGTTACCTTGCTCCAAAGTTGCTTCCACATTTTTGAGTATTTTTGTAGCAACACCATACTCTACTGGTAACAATTTTCTCTATTAGTCTGTGTTCATGCTGCTATTAAGGGCATATTCAAGACTGGGGAACTTGCAAAAGAAAGAGGTTTAACTGGACTTACAATTCCACCTGGGTGGGGAAGCCTCACAATCATGCCAGAAGGCAAGGAGGAGCAAGTCCTGTTTTACATGGATGGCAGCAAGCAAAGAGAGAATGATGAGGTTGCAAAAGCAGAAACCCCTGATAAAACCATCAGATCTAGTGAGACTTATTCACTACCAGGAGAACAATGTGGGAGAAACCATTCAATTCTCTCTCATCAGGTACCTCTCATAACACATGGGAAATATGGGAGTGCAATTCAAGACGAGATTTGGGTGGGGTCACAGCCAAACCATATCACATGTTAAAATGCACTTTGTTTCTTTTAATTTCACCCGTCATCCCTTTTTCAGTAATGCCTTATCCTTCTAGTGATTAGACAGGTTGAAGGGTACTGCATGTAATATTTGTGTGATAAAAGCTGTACTTTTTAAAATATTAATTTAGAAATACGATGAAAGCTTAATGTTTTCTTAAATATGGATTTGGATATATCACAATTTAAAATGTGAAGCATCATGAGTAAAATTTCCTCTTGTGGGTTTTAAAAGTATGTCCTTCCTAATTGTATTGTAAAATCCATAGTCAGCTGCAAGCTACTCATACCCATATGGCTAAGTACAAGTGATCGGACTGTTAGTCAATCTTACGTATGTAGAAAAATGCCTTGTATCACAATTATATTTCAAGAGCAATTCAATTATAGTCTTTTTCACAATCAAGGAAAGATGTTCTGAATATTCTGGATTATGTGCAACAACTGCCTCTCAGCTTCACATTAATATAGATGATAAATGCAATTCATCACAGAAAATTTGAAGTTTTATAAATTGCAAATTTGGAAGGTTGTCTTTAGGTAACATTTATTTATAGAAATTATTTATGTAAACCAGTTTCTAGTCATAATCACTGACTTTATATACTTCTGATCTTAATGAATGCTCATACCACTGCTATAGAAATATTAAAATTTTTATTAAAATTATAGAGAATCTTTCATATAAGAAAAGTAAGTGGCTTGACCATGATCACAGATAGAAACTAGTAATAGAGAGAAAACCAGTGTCCATTTTATGACTGCTAATTCATTTTATTTATAGTAAATTTATTCATTCTAAATATAAATTTATACTAAATTTTAAAAATCAGTTTTCAATAAAGAAAAGAACTGAATAGACAAATCAAATATGTGTGGCTAAATAACAGTTAACACATTTATAATTTTTCTTTTCCCCTTTCTATGCCATTATCAGGTCTTCAGATTTGGTCATCTAACATTCTTGGCCTTTAAATACTGTTGATATATTATTTCATCTGAAATATCTTCATGATACTATCAATTGCTTTTTAAAATTTCTTTTGTTTCATTTTTAATCCAAGAATATAATTTTCTTAAAATGATTTAGGATTAAACTGCTTTAAGATAGTTTACATTTATAAACTACTGTATGTCAGGCAGGACTAAAAGTCAATCGATGGGGGCATGGTGGCTCACACCTTGTAATCCCAACCCTTTGGGAGCCCACTGAGGGCTGATCACCTGAGGTCAGGAGTTCGAGACCAATCTGGCCAATATGGTGAAACTCCATCTTTACTAATACAAAAATTAGCCAGATGTGATGATGGGTGTCTGTAATACCAGCTACTTGGGAAGCTGAAGTAGTAGAGTCACTGGAACATGGGAGGCAAAGGTTGCAGCGAGCCAAGATCATGCTACTGCACTCCAGCCTGGGAGCTGGGAGACAGAGCAAGACTCCATCTCAAAAAAAAGGCGGGGGGGGGAAAGTCAATTGATGGTATCTTCCAAGTCCCATCTGTTTTTGTTCAGTACCTCGCATACCACACCAAAGTATTTATCCAGGCGATATCAGATTATAATGAACCTTAAGGAGGGTTTTGAAGAAACAGGTGAATGAAAGTTTCTACTCTTTATCCTGCAGATCAAGATGAACTGCTTCTGCCTATTGTTTATATATGGGCTTCTTTTTCAACAGCTAATGTCCAAGTCTTCATAGTGTTCCCTTGAACTCCATGCTGATTTGTCAGCTCCAGAATTTACTACCAGATAAATTAATGTGACGATGGGTTCTTTAATTTGTGACTCACATGACTTTATTGATCAGAATATATTAATGCAGTACTAACCATTAAGAATAATGTCAAATTATGGTTAATCATATCTGATAATAATTACAAGAAGAAGAAAAGCAAGAAGAAGGAAAAATAGGAGGAGGAGAAATAAATGCAATTGTTCTTCACTCAAAAACTTTCCTAGAGTACACAGAAAAAAGAGGAATCTGTTCATTGCTATTCGGGATTCTGCTTGTCTGGGAAGAGTAAATGGATCTACCTTTAGTTTGCAAGCATTTTCCGTAGGGCTAGTCTGGGCCTCTTTCTCTGAAAGAATAAAATAGACATTTAATCCTTAGAACTCAGTTTGTGACATGCAAAGATAAAACTTCCTTCTTTTAGAAGATATGTGGGCCAGTTTGTGCAATATGCATTTCAGAGTAATTGGGCTTTGCAATAGGCATTCATATACACAGAGGTTTTAGAAAAAATAAACTTAACGTTCAACTATAGCAAGATTCTACTGCTTTAAAAGGGCATTTTTGTGTTATTATCTGTAATTTCAAAGAAGTTTCTTCTCTAAAATCTTAGTTTTACTTGTATTCACTTGTATATTCTCTTTCTATTTCTTGTTCTGTTTCTTTAATAAGTACTTCCTGTGCTTTATATATGCAATGGGTTTAAATGTCAATTATAAAGTCAGAATTTATATGCTTTGAAGTAAGTTTTCAAAAACAAGTAACAAAATACAAAGATATTTGTCCTTAGAAGTCAAGAATTTAGACACTGGAATAACCTGGGGAATGTAGGAAAATAGGAAATTAAAAAATAATAATTTAGTTCTTAAGAATGACATGAAATAAAGTTAAACCATTTTGCAATATTCATCCTCTGTGTCAGTTCCCTTTGAAAACTTCCATAAGAACCTTTTACATTTAATATGCCTCTAGATTTGATCAAAGAAAATGTATTTTAAATTACACAATTTTAAAGAGAATTTGATCACTTTACTTTTTTAAAAAATCAAACTACTAAGGTTAAAAATGGCATCAAAAGAAATAAAGTTTTATGAATTAATCTCAATCCTGTTTTCAATTAATTGCTCAATAATGAGTTCATTTCTGTCACTTTATTCTGTTTAAAAATGTTTGCAATAATTTAAACCTTTTCTTTTTTTTTTTGAAACAGACCCTTGCTCTGTCACCCAGGCTGGAGTGCAGTGGTATGATTTCTGCTCATTGCAACTTCCGCCTCTTGGGTTCCAGGGATTTTGTGCCTCAGCTTCCTGAGTAGCTGTAATTACAGGTGTGTGCCACCATGCCTGGCTAATTATTTGTATTTTTAGTAGAAACAGGGTTTCGCCACATTACCCAGCCTGGTCTGGAACTCCTGGCCTCAAGTGAAATCACTTTATATATGCAACAGGTTTAAATGTCAATTACTGGAGCCTCCCAAAGTGCTGGGATTTCAGGCATGAGCCATTGCACAGGCCTAAACCTTTTTTTCTGTTTTGAATAAATTTATATTAACTTACTCACAAAATTATTTTTAGATATTCTTACTCTTATGTATACTTATTGTGATTAATTTAAATTCAGTATATGTTGAGGATGAGAAAATAATTTTAGGATTCCTTTTATATAAAATGAGGATATATATATATAGATTTGCATGGACATATTTAAATTATAAATGAGATGTTAGAATAAAGTTAAATGTAGAAGGTTTGAGCCAGTTTTACAACACTAAATATGATTTACCTATTGAATTTACTACTAAGATAAACAATTGGCTGAACTTTTTCATGAAGCTTTGTGAAATCCTTCTTTTCTCACCTTTGTGGTAATCCAAAGATACCGTTTTTTGAATACATATATAATCAATTCACTATAGGAGTTGAAGGTACAGAATGGAACAACAATGTCTTAGGAATTTCAATACAACTGTTTTTTTTCCAGGTTTAAGTTTGTATAATTCAAAATTCAAAATTACCTTGGCTCAACCAGATATCTGTAGGTTCTGATTTAGGACATTAATATAGCAAAGGTGATTAATTCTAGATACTTTAAGAAATTCTTTTAGTTGTACAGTAATGGACTTAGAAGAGCGAAACTTGTTTTCTATTCTTGTTAGTTTTAGGTGAAATATTTTGCTCTTCATAGAAAGCGCAATTCTCGTAGAGGTTAAGATCTCAGGATTAGACAGAGCTACAGGATTAGAAAAGGCAACAGAAGGAGGCCCAAATGGCTAAAAGTTTGGCCTGAAGAAAGTACTATAATACATGCTAGGCGTATGTTTCATATAGGTAGAGCAAAAGGAAATCATCATCAGACAATAGAAAGAAGTTGTGCATAGAACACCTCCAAACTAAGAAGCCCCATATATATTCAGAAAGTGCTGGGTATATAGGCATATTCCTGCTAAGTAGCCAGACTCAAAAGCAGAGTGTTCTAAGGATCTCACTGAGCCCAAGTTCAAATCATTAATCAATCTCTCTGTAATCAATAACTAATTTAGACAGGCTACAACAAACTACACTATATGATCTTAGACTCCTGGTCAAAAAAGCAACCCTATTAATCAATATATTAATACCTTGACCAGAGGTCAGTACCACATATGTATGCTTCTTATTTCAGTAGGAAAGCCAAAGCTAATTCCAGACCTGCTAAAGTTAACTTTCATAGCACACTTAAGCCTCTAACCAATCGATGGTCAAGACAATCTTATGATGAAAGTATCATTTTTGTTTGTCAGTATTTTCCTTGAAACATCATATAATCAGATAGAAAATCAAAGGCCCCCTACAAACTCCAAATATTTGTGCTACCCAGTGTTTAGGACTGGTATAAAATCAGACAGCTGAAATATCCAATACCAGCACAAACTTGTTTGTACTAATAAAATATTTATTTTTGTACTAGCTATAATTTTTCACCTTACTCTATTTATTTATGTTCTACATCTGTGGAATGACTAATAAAACATAATCAATATCTCATTAATCAAGTCTAAGTCTTCAGGCCAATTCTCTTTCATAAGGATAATATCATGAGCAGGTTTAATTCAATCTCCCAATAAATAATGTAAAGAGTTCCCAAATTCAGATATCTGAAAGTCCTTTCAAAACTCACTACAGGGGGAGGATCCAAGATGGCCGTTTAGGAACAGCTCAGGATTACAGCTCCCAGTGAAAGCGCAGAGGGTAAGTGGACGCCGCATTTTTATTGCCCACAGACTAGGAAATTCCCAGGCGGAGGAGCTCCACAGGTCACCAGCACGGCTGTTTCGGCCGGCCAGTGCGGCTGTGCCGGCGGGCGCCGCTGCTTTGCCCTGCGTGGCTGCTTTGTTGGCGCCCCGGAGCAGCAGTTCTCCATACAAAATACACCGGTCCGGGTGCCCTTTTGGCTAGCGATTGGAGCCACGGGAAGTCACCCATTCGTCTGTTTAAAAAGGGGACTGAGGCCAGGCGCGGTGGCTCAAGCCTGTAATCCCAGCACTGTGGGAGGCTGAGGCGGGTGGATCACGAGGTCAAGAGATCGAGACCATCCTGGTCAACATGGTGAAACCCCGTCTCTACTAAAAATACAAAAAATTAGCTGGGCA
>NW_016107491.1:1086073-1087210 GCF_001604975.1 Cebus imitator
CAGTGAGTGGGCACAGGGGAAAACAAACAGACCCTCGTGCCCCTTCAACAGGCGACGGGAACACCAACTTAAAAAAGGCTCTGAGGCAGGGAGCCAGGTGATCAGGCTCAGCTGGTCCCACCCCCACAAAAGAACAGCAACCAGAAACTCTGGATTGAGAGTTTCACAGCAAGCGCAGCTGAACCCGGGAAGGTCCAGCTCTGTGGGGGAGGGGCGTCCACCATTACCGAGGCAGCCCGCCACGACGGAGGTAGTTGGCCAATGCTGAGGCAGCCCGCCGTTGTCAAGGCAACCCGCCACAGCAGAGAGACTCCACCTCAACAGAGGTGGGGCACCATCGCCAAAGCAGTTCTAACTACACCCATATAAACAGGACTGCAGGGAAGTTCACTCGGCAGCTGGGCGGAGCCCACAGCAGCTCAGCAAAGCCTCTACAGGCAGACAGTGACTAGGCTGCCTCCTTGCTGGGCAGGGCAACTCTGAAGGGAAAAAAAAAAAGAGAGAGAGAAAGCAGCAGCATAACCGAAACTCATAAAGCCCTAAATCCCTGGGACAGAACACCTGGGAACAAAAAGCAGTTTATGAGTTCTGCTGCAGCAGACCTAAACATACCTGCCCAGCAGCTCTGAATGAACAACAGAGCTCACAGCTCACCATTTGAGCTCCTAGAAAGAAGAGACCGTCTCCTCAAGCAGCTCCCTGACCCCTGTATATCCAAAGAGCCACCTCATAAAGGAGAAATCAAATTGACACTAGGCGGGCATCCTTCTGGGACAAAGATAGCAGAAGAAGAAAACTGGTAACAACCCTTACTGTTCAGCAGCTGCTGCAGGTGAACCCCAGGCAAGCAGGGCCTGGAGTGAACCTCAGCAGACCTACAGCAGAGGGGCCAGACTGTCAGAAGGAAAACCAAGAAACAGAAATAACCTCATCATCAACAGAGTGTCAATCTGAAAGATTTGAGACCCAATCTGAAAGCCAGCAACTACAAAGTCGACAGGTGGATAAATTCTTAAAGATGGGAAGAAACCAATGCAAAAAGGATGAAAACAACTGAAACCAGAACACCTCTCCTCCTAAAAGGGATCACAACTCCTCACCAGCAAGGGAACAAGGTTGGAGGGAGAACGAGTGTGA
>NW_016107491.1:1087516-1098463 GCF_001604975.1 Cebus imitator
GGGGAAATAGGGGAGGGACGGTGGGGGGTGGGGAGCTGGGGAGAGATAGCAAGGGGCGAAATGCCAGATGTAGGTGATGGGGAGGAAGGCAGCAAAACAAACTGCCACGTGTGCACCTATGCAACAATTTTGCATGTTCTTCACATGTACCCCAAAACCTAAAATGCAATAAAATAAATAAATGGGGGAAAAAAAAACTCACTACATTCCACAGGGCATACTCAACTAGGCTTTTGTTTAAAGGCAAATGATGCACTGCAAAAAGAGAAAGACAATATAGGCGAGCATTGGGTTCCAACAAGCATCTCATCAGCAAGTTCCCAGGGTTTTTATTGATACACACACACACACTAAACTTACTCTGTCTTTAGCTTGAACCATGAAGATATGCACAAGGAATTTAGCTTTGGGAGAACGCAAAGCAGGAGTTCCAAGCAGTACTTCTGTGCCTGTTTGGTGATATAATCAGCCTGGCGGACTTAGGCTGGTTGCAAATTATCAGTAAAATAAATTACATTTCCTCTTTTCCAGTATTGGAGGTAGTGCCTAATGAGAGGTGTTTTGATTGTGGGGGAAGATCCCACATGAATGGCTTGGCTCCACCCTCATAGCAATATCCATTATTGGTATTAGAAGAACTTGCTCTTCTGGTTTTCCTGAGAGGTGGTTGTGAAAAGGAACCTGGCATCTTCCCTCTCACTCCCCCTTGCTTCCTCTCTCACCTTGTGATCTCTGCACACACTGACCACCCTGCCAGTGAGTCAAAGCCACCTGATGTCCTCACCAGAAGCAGAACAATGCGTCAAATAAAATTCTTTCCTTTGTAAATTACCAAGCCCCAGGTATTCCTTTATAGCCACACAAAAACAAAGACAGTTGTCTATTTAAATTTTCAACTAAAGAAAAATCAGACTTTTAAAGAATTAAATTTACTGTATTCAGTCCTACTGAGGATTATAACCTCGGAGAGTCTTTGAGAGAATTTCTGTCAGCTCTGACACAGCATTTCGCTTACAGTTTTTATTCAGGCAGTTAAAATTCAGTACATGCAAATTATATCAGAGCTTGGGTGTAAGAGTACATCTAGTTATAGTTTGCAGGAGCATAATTGCTAAACTTGGCAGGCATTTTTTTATACATAAGAAAAGGCAAGAAGCAGAGTTATTTCTCTTTTAAGGAATGTAATGTCTGAGGCAAGAGACCTGGGGTATTGTGTGCTACAGCCTGTTTATCATCTTCAAGGCATTCTTTCAAGGAGACACCTTGTAAAAGTCAGGGCGACTGTGAAATCATGCTGGACGCAAACTTGTCTTCTCATTTTTCTCAAAAAATCTAAAGTTTTATGTTTCCTTAGTTTATAAGTTGGCCTAAAAATTTTCAGATACTATAAATCCACTCAATCTATGAAATTTCAAAGAGGTCATGAGTCTAACTCTGAAAAGGAAAATATTAAGCAGCAATAAAGTTAACAACTTCTGGGCAAAATACGTGTCCTAAAAGAATCACCTGCAATGACTTTCATTTATTTTGACCTCATATCACCAGAGCGCTGACCCAATAACAGCTCAATATCAGAAAGATGAGCTGACCCAGAGGAAGTAAAGCACTAACATTGGCATCCAAATTGTTGCGCATTGAAACATCATCTCAGCTTGCACCTGGCACATTGGCTGTACTTGCTGATGCTGAAACTGGAAACTGCCACATGGCGTAATTTATCAAAGTCTAGAATGAGGGACTTTCATCATAGGATATAATGCAATCAGAATCAGCCTGTAATTATGAGGGCAGTTCCCCAAATTCACATTGACACTGAAATGACAGTCCCTCTATTCACTCAAATATCTCACTCTAAACACTTCACATTAAATGCTAAAATAATTTCTCTGCATTTGAAACATCAATTTCAGTGAACTTACTACCAATCATCCCTCAAAGGAGATAAGAGGAAAAAAATCATAATTACAAATATGGAATAAACTGCAATAATACTATCTCAAATGTGATACTTTATTGTCAGGAATATAAAAATAATTACTATAGGTCATAATAGGAATAGATGACGCTTGCATAGTATTTCTTCTTTGTCAGAAACTGTTCTGAGTGTGCTATACATTTAACTTCTTTATTTTCATGAGATAGTCTTTTATGATAGTTGTCAATGATCCTCACCTCCTGGTATTCACACTTGTTCAGTAGCCTCCCACACTGTACTGGGTTTGTTCTGTGACCAAGAGTATACAGAAAAAGGGGTGGTGTGCCATTTCTGTGATTAGGTTATTTTAAAAGCTTCCATCTGGGCCCTCACACATTCTTTGTGTTCCCTTTCTCTCATCATTCACTCTGGGATAAGCGAACTGTAATGTGTGAGCATCTTTATGGAAGAGCAACAAGGAAAAGAACTAACGCCTGCAGTCAATAGCCAAGGAGTGTGAAGCCTTCCAACAGTCATGTGAGCTAAGTAGGAAGTGGAGTCTCCAGCCCTGGTTGAGCGAAGACAAGAAAGTAGCTTGAGCTGATAGCTTTAAATTTGTGAGCAACACTGAGTCAGAGGCCCCAGCTAAGCCATTCCTGGGCCCTTAACTCTAAGCAATGGTGTGAGAAAATATGTGTTGGTATTTAAGCTGTTAAATTTTTGAATAATTTATTACACAATAATCATAAATAATACATCACAGCAATTATGAAAGGTAGTTATTATATCCCCAGTGTCACTTGTTGAAAGTTTTTTTTCCCATTCAATTACCTTATCTCCTTTATTTTGTATCAATTGCTACTGTGTGTGTGTGTGTGTGTGTGTGTGTGTGTGTACTTTGACTCTGTTCTCTTTCATTGATCTATCTTTGCATAAATTGTTACTTTTAATCCATGAACTTGGTGTAATGTCTCCATTTACTTCGGTCTTTTAGGTTTCTATCAGCATTGTTTTGTAGTTTTTAACTTAGGGGTCTTTTGTTAAGATTTAATTTGGATAACATTTGATTTTATGACATATCCCTCACTAAGGTTCTCAATCTTCTTCACTGCTATCAAATACTATGCCTTTCAGTAAGTCTTTATATTTAATATTATTTGCTATTATTTAAGAGCAACATTTTTGAAAGAAATTTATAATGTTCACAGTTATCGAATATCATAATGAAATATAAACCTTATATTTTAGTAAGTAAAACTTGAGAGCCATTAAACTGAAGCATACCACATAATCTTTAAAACTAACCTCTTAAAATTTCATCTCTTCTTTTTCTAAGCTGTTTGCAAATATATTTGATAGTTTGCAATACATCTAATATATTATATATTCAGTAAATCTGTTTTGTTTTAAAATATTGATACCTAATACTTATAAATTATGTGTGTATTCATTATACATAAATTTAAAAGCTGGAATTCTTTGCTGATCTGGAAATCAGTGTTGACTCCTTAATGTGTAGGTATAGAACTCATTAATGTGTAATATGATGTTAAATAATCCATCCTTTGGCTAGGTGAGTGCTAAAGGACAGAAAAGGAATTGGAGTCAAGTCCAGAACTCGGAAGTGGTGAAATAGCCAATAGTTACAAACCCATAACCATCACGTTGATAGTTGGTGGTTAACTGAGAGTAGTGCAGAGCAAACCTACAAAGTCAGAAGGATTGCTGTACCAGCAACAGCATACAAGGAAATGCAAAGGTCTCGAACAAAAAGGTTCCCTGATCTAAATCATTGTTCTCCTTTGACATCCAAAAGTCTTTTTTTTCCCCATTTATTTATTTTATTGCATTTTAGGTTTTGGGGTACATGTGAAGAACATGCAAAATTGTTGCATAGGAACACACCTGGCAGTGTGATCTGCTGCCTTCCTCCCCATCATCTACATCTGGCATTTCTCCCCCTGCTATCCCTCCCCAGCTTCCCACCCCCCACCGTCCCTCCCCTATTTCCCCCCAACTGACCCCAGTGTGTAGTGCTCCCCTCCCTGTGTCCATGTGTTCTCATTGTTCAACACCCGCCTATGAGTGAGAACATGCAGTGTTTGATCTTCTGCTCTTCTGTCAGTTTGCTGAGAATGATGGTTTCCAGGTTCATCCATGTCCCTACAAAGGACCCAAACTCATCGTTTTTGATGGCTGCATAATATTCCATGGTGTATATGTGCCACATTTTCCCTATCCAGTCTATCGTCGATGGGCATTTGGGTTGGTTCCAGGTCTTTGCTATTGTAAACAGTGCTGCAATGAACATTCGTGTGTACGTGTCCTTATAGTAGAACGATTTGTAATCCTTTGGATATATACCCAGTAATGGGATTGCTGGGTCAAATGGAATTTCTATTTCTAGGTCCTTGAGGAATCACCACACTAACAGTGGGCACAGGAAGGAGAAATAAAACGTGTTCACCTTTGTGACCTCTGCACCTTTATGCTTTCCTTCATTATGCATATATTCACAAAATCCCTCAGGAACTTCTTTCAAAATACATATGAACAGACTCAATCTGCAAAGAAACTAGATCATGTGGATTCCAAGCATACATGTGTTTACACAATGACCCCAAGTGGCAAACACTAACTAAAGAATATTACAGCTGTTATCTAATTTGTTTAACCCACACAGAACCCTGAGAGAAGTATTCCGAACTTCTCTTTCCAAAATAGGGAAAATGAGTCTCTATAATGTAATTTAGCAGGAAATCTATCTAGTTCTTTTGCTTATAACCACTCTGCTCTGCTGTGCCCTTTAGTCACTAGTGGTTTACTTAAAGTCACATCATTATTATGGTGGAAACACTTGCAACATGAATGGCAGCATTCCCTTAAGAAGAAGGCTATGACATCTGACCAGCAGAAGTCTCCCAAGAAGTGCTTCCCCACCTGTTTCCAACATGCTCATGGATATGTCCATACAGTTTCCTCTTCCAGCTCTGCCCTCTGACACCATGGGTGTGTGATAATTCCAAGGCATCTAAGTACAGGGAGGTAGGTGTTCCTCCTGGACCCTCTAAGCGTTCATAATGTTATGATGATTTTTGGGGCATCAACTTTCCCTTAAAACAGGGAACACAATGGTTTACTTTACATTGTAAGCTCTCTGCTTTGGATGTTTGCTACAGGAAGAGATGCAAAAACAAAATCACAGTTGTACCCTCATATTTTAGGGAAAAAGTCTGAAGTATATCACCAGAGGCCTGCAGAATGTGTTCACTGTTAACAAATTGATGAGCTTAATTGGTTTTATTCTGTGATTTAAAAAGAAGTCCATTTCTGTCCATCTTAGCGACTCCACTTAACTTTTAATTTCACACTTTATTGCCTTTATTTTTGCTGTTCTCATCACTTGACCTATTCAGTTATCTTTGTTATGCTTGGTTAACAGCTATTAATTTTGGCAAGTCAGTCTTTGCTTCAAGCAGCTATTCTCCCTGATTTAGTCAGTATATTCCATTTCACTTCATATTCCAATAAAGAACAATATGAGACACTAGAGAGAAGAGAACCCACACATAAAAAATTGCAATACTAAATTCATCTTTACCACAATTCAAAACCAGGAGATAATTCACCTATTAGGATAAGTTGCATTGGAAAGCTACAGGGATCTCACTGATAAAATTATTGCTTTTATGTTAAGTATTACAGATGTTGTGTACAAATAAATAGTGCTGAAACTTTTCAGCTTCTATTAGCCCTCATAATATTCAGAAACTCTTGTTTTTCTGTATAAAGACAATTCCTGTAATATAGCTAGTTTTTTAAAAAAAAAAATATTTTTTAAGACATTGAGAGCTTTTTAGCTAGCAAGACATAAATTTACCAAAGTTTATTTTATACAAATCATTATTAGAAAAATAAATTAGTTGTTTATTCAATGGTGTAAATAATCACTACTTTAATTTCTTTAGTAACCCTGGAAGTATCAATACTATTAAAGCATTAAACTGAATCATATAACCTACAAAGACTATTTGATGAGAATTTACTAAGTAAAAAATAAATCTCTAACACAGCCTTCTAACTTAGTCTTCTAATTTCATACCTGTGATTTCCAGGGAAGAACTTACCTCTTCTCTTTCCTAGTGATACATTAGGCTATATTCACCCTCTCAAAGGAATTACAAGATTTCTTTGTTTTTCTTTTTAGACCATTTACTATGTGAAAAAGATTAACACTGACCTAAAGAGAGTTTTTCAAGGACCTCTAATAAACAGGGATGTGATGTTTGTTCACAGGTCTAACTACTATTATATGTGTAGGACACCAGAGAGACTGGAGATACTAAGAATATAATTTATAAATATAAAAATGGCTTCAAAAATTTCTGTGTAGTATTTATTAAGGCTCACAAAATAAATCCTTAACCAATAAATTACTAAAAACAAAATATTATTTTCAAATTGTAAACACCTATTCATTTTTGCTGAAACATATTTGAAGAAATATACAATGTTGATATTAATACATTGATATTAATACATGCATTAATATAGAATTACATTAACATTTGCTTAAATAATTTATATTTTCATAACATTATTATGTTCAAAAATATATTAACATGAATAACCTACAAATTTGATTCATTGGTTTATTACACAAACCAAAACTATTCGTATGCCCACTACGTATATGGCTCATGTACTCAACACATTATAGAGAAAGAGCACAAATAAGGTAAACAAATACAAGTTACAGTTTATTTTTAGAGAAATTTAAAAATAAAACATTACTAATGCTCTGTAATTTTCCACTTGATTTTCATTGTCTATTGTCTTAATCTCTCTGTTATTATTTCAAAAATGCTATTTACCAAAAACACAGAATAATGTTTAGAGGCCTTAAAAATGTTTGAGGTCATATATCAAATAGGTTTTCTTTTTCTTCTTAAAAGCTATCTGTAGGGCATCCCTACTTGCCTTTTAGGTCTATACTATTGGGCATATTGACCACTGGCTTGCTATTAAAAGCAATTTGTTTATCAGTCACTTCTGAGCATTCTCCAGATCATTAAGGCCTGAAGAGTATGGTATGCAGGAGTATCTGGATATTGTACATGAAAGGAAAAAAAAGATTTACTCTGCTAAACATATTCTGCAAATAAAAATTATTGCATAAATTCATGTCATAAAGGGTTAAAAAAAGAGAGAGAGGGACAAAAACTGCTAATGTCTCTCCAGAAGTCAGCACTGCTTGCTACCAAAATTCCCTTTTTTAATTGAATTTTCATATTGAAATCTTTGACACACGATACCAGAAACCAGCCCATGAGCCATGTGGAATGACACGCAGCTGGATGTTCCTTGCAGACTTGCTGAAGCATGGCTCTTTTAATCAAAGGCATTTGGATCTTTTTTAATAAGCCTTGCAGTGATTTAAGGAATTTGATCACAGTAGTTATCAAGCTCACACATCATACAGTTTCATTAAAGTCCTTTTCACTGCCCATTAACATCAGCCAGACAAGAAATAAACATTCTCTATGATTACTTAGAGAAATTTTCTCATTTACTCAAGTGTTTCCAGTGGATTATGTCATATGTCAGAGATTACTGTATAATTTTGGTGTTGTTTATTGTCTTAAGGTGGTGACCCAAGGTATGTCACTGTTTCAGTGAACTGTGTGGCATCACAGAAGATAAGCTTCACTTCAATAAAAGAAGAAGACATTTATGCAGCCAACAAACATACAAAAAAATGCTCATCATCACTGGTCATTAGATAAATGCAAATCAAAACCACATTGAGATGCTATCTCACGCCAATTAGAATGGCAATCATTAAAAAATCAGGAGACAACAGTTTCTGGAGAGGAATGTGGAGAAATAGGAAGGCTTTTACACTGTTGGTGGGAGTGTAAATCAGTTCAACCATTGTGGAAGACAGTGTGGCGCTTCCTCAAGGATCTAGAAATAGAAATATCATTTGGCCCAGTAATCTCATTTCTGGGTTTATACCCAAAGAATTATAAGAACATACATCGAGGCCTTGCTGGTGTGTCAGCAATTGATTTACACTGTCAAAAAGATAAATTAAAAGAGTTTTATTCTTATAACTGATCAATGTTAGTCTGATGAAATTAATTGATTTCACAGTATATATCAATATTACTGTATTTTTCTTTAAATTTTAAATTGAGTTTCAAACAAATATTTAAAATAACTATGTTTGGCTATTCATGAGCATCTAATGAAGAATTACAGATTGAAGAAATAGTTTCAATAATTGATGGGAAAATAAATAAATAAATGACTGTTTATATAATCTTACTACTCAGAGATTAAAGCTCAAGAAAAGTTAAAAAAAAAAGCTAATCACTAAGTCATTCAGGAAACAACTAAACAAATAAAGAAATAAACATAAGAAATTAATTTTTTGCACAGTCAAATATTTAACATTATGAACCATACATATATACATATGTGAATGTCACATGTGTACATATATACACTATCTATACATGAGTTACCATCATGTAAGGGGCAGAAGTAAGTGTGCCGTTCATCTCCTGCAATATTATCATCTATCCAAGGCTCTTTCACTCACATTTAGTTGTTTGACCCTCATCATTAGTTTTCCCCTGTGTACTCTCCTCCCCTCACTAACCACACTAATGTGTTTAGTATAGATTTTAATACACCCATACTTTCATTTTTTGAAACAGTACTGTCATTGATATATATGCTTTTAATTTGGACAAATGATATTCACCTATACATTGTTTTATTTTCCCATTTTAAATTCAACACTAGATTTTAAGATCCTTTTTGTATATTTATCTAGTTCTTTGCCTTAACTTCTGCGCAGTATTCTATTACAATCCATATTTCCATTTCCCTGTTTAAAGACACCTTAAGTGCCCTCAACAGCCATGGAATAACAGATAATGACAATGTCCCTTGGCCACACGCTCTTGCAGTAAGTATTGTAGTGTCATAGGAAACACACAGGCACAAATCTACTAAGGATTGATGGTTTGCCATTTATAATGGCTTTTCTAGTTTACACTTGTATTAGCAACATAGCCTTGCTTTCAATTCTCTATATTCTCACCAACTCTTGGTGTTAATTCACTTGCTATTTTTTCTTATCTGATGCATATGACATAATAACTATTAAGAAATCTTTTGATAATTAAGAGACAATAACTGCAAAGACATTTCAAGCATAAATTGAGATTAAGCAAAGCTGGATGCACAGTCACCCTATAACACTGATGTTTTAATTACATTTAATTATTTGATTATTAGTGAAGTTTAACATCTTCTCATAAACAGATTAGCCATCAGAAAATCTTTCTGATAAGTATCTATATCTTTTGAACATTTTCCTTCTAGTTTACTTTCTTTTATTTATTAATGGACAAGATTTTCCTACACATTTTAGTTTTGGATCTCTTTGTTTCAGTCATCCTCTCCCAGTAGGTAATTCATCTCTTGAATTATCTGGTGTTCCCTTCACCAAAGATAAATATGAGCAAATCTATTTTTCTTGAGGGAGTTAAGTAAAAATACTTCTTCACACTATGGTAATAAAAGTAGTGTCTTTTTTTCTATTTAAAGTGTTTTGCCTTTCACATTGACATCTTGGATCCATTTAATGTTCACAGTTATACTGTTGTGAGGTCCAGAAAAGCTTTATTTTTCTGCAGATAGCAGCCGGTTTCTCAATCCCACCTCTTGGACAAACCATTATTTCCTTACAAATTTATTAAGACTTACCAATCACATACGGTTTCCCTATATTAATAGGACAATTTTATAGGCTATTTTGTTACATTGTCCTAGTTTTCTGGTCACACACAAATACCATGACCTTCTTATATCCTTGCAGTGTGTCTTAATATCTGATAAAGAAGGTATCTTTTTTTGTTTCAAAACTCTTTTATATACCTGTGGGCATTAACTCTTACATCAACAATTTTAAATCAAATTCTACAAAATTTCTCCAGAAATGTTCATTTTAATTATATGGAATGTATAGGTAGGTTGCGTGCCAGAGGATTTTCGGGGTATGTATGGAAGTACCATCACCATAGTGCTTGGAAGATGAGCTAATCTTAAACCGTGTGATTCCTAATTTATTATAAAATTGATAGTAGTAGTTAGTAGATGATATCGGCCTCAGGGGAGTCTGGGAATTCTGTGATGGTGTTTCACGCTTCTGCAGGAAGGGAAGACAGGCTTGTGGGAAGCTGTCAGGTGTGGTGAGATAACCAATTTACAGCATCTGTCCCAAAGACAGTAACCACTAAAAATTTAACTACCCCTACTCATACCTCAAGTCTCCCACTTCAAACACAATCCTATATCCTTCTTAAAAATTAAGAAAAAAAGCTTTTGTTTTTACTGCTTATGGAGAAAAAAAACATTATTTTTCCTGGCACAAGCATTCTGGAGTAACTGGCAGTCATAAATCCTATTGAAAACTAGTAAATTTGGATTTCGTGTTTAGTTTCTCACATGACTTTCTTCCAGGAAAATGTATTATCACTAAACAAACAAAAAAAGTAATATTTCAGGATCGTTAAACTTCAATTGCTTATAAAGATAACTATTATAATTATCCCTGTGTATGTATACATACTTTACAATGTGGCTTTGAACTCTCCTATCAACAGGTGGTGCCCGTTTCTCTGTCCTTTGAATCAAGGCCAGCCTTGTTACTTGCAGGCCCCAGTATTTCCTTCTTAGGACCCTGAGAAAACTATGTGAAGAAGCTGGGCCAGCCTCCTGAGGATGAGAGAGACCACTTACAGAAAGAAGCACTCTGTCTAAACAGTACCAACCCCCAAAATGTGAATTGGGCTGTCTGAGACCATACAGTTCCAGTTAAGCTGTCAGTTGACCACAACCATAACAGTGATCTCAGGTGAGACCAGCAAAAGGATAGCCTAGCTAAGTCCCGCCCAAATTTCTGATCCACAGAACTATAAAGAAATAAAATGGTATCTTTTTTTTTTTTTTTTTTT
>NW_016107491.1:1098603-1142628 GCF_001604975.1 Cebus imitator
CATGCCCAGCTGATTTTTTTGTATTTTTAGTAGAGACGGGGTTTCACTATGTTGACCAGGATGGTCTCGATCTCTTGACCTTGTGATCCACCCGCCTCGGCCTCTCAAAGTGCTGGGATTACAGGCGTGAGCCACCACGCCCGGCCAATGGTGTCATTTTAAACCAGGGCTGGGAAACCACAAAACTCATGCCAAATCCAACTTGCAAACCACTTATGTATGGGACTTTGAGCTGAAAAGTTAAATGTTTTATTTTTCTAAGAAACAATAATAATAATAACAATAATATTCAACAAAAACTTCATGTGGCCCCCAGATAATTATGTGGCCCTTTAAACAAAAAAGTTGTTGACACCTGTTTAATCCAATGTGCTTAGGTTGTTTGTATGAAGAAATATATAAAATGCATGCCAAAGTGTGAAACTTGCTTGTCAAATCAATCAAGATTATGTATGGATACAAAAATATTTTATAAATTATGAGATTATATAAAATATAAGGCATGGGGCATTGATTTTGAGGGCAGAGAGGCAAAACAATGACTAGCTCTTGGAACATAGTAGATTGCATAGCAAAGTAGTCTTCAAAATTAATTAACATTGATCTTATCAAAATATAAGAAAATAAATCTTCACGAAAAACATAAGCTGCATTTCAAGATACATTATAATGCTATACATGTTTTCCATTGATTTACTCTTTATAATATGTAGTCAAGAATTAATCAGGTTAGTAATTAATTATACAGCATAAGAATCCCTAATTTGAAAATCTAAAATCCAAAATGCTAAAAAAAAATCCAAAATGTTTTGAGTCTAACATTACATCAGAAGTAAAAAATTTCACACCTGATCTCATGAGATTAATTACAATAAAAAATGCAGTTAAAATTTTGTTTCATACAGAAAATTATTGAAACAGCATTATAAAATTACTTTTAGTCTGTGTGTATAAGGTGTATATGAAACATGAATGTATTTCATGTTTAGACTTGGGTTCTATCTTCAAGATAGCTTATTATGTAGATGCAAACATTATAAAATATGAACAAATCAAGATCTGAAATATTTCTTCTGGCCCAAAGCATTCTGAATAAGTGATACACAACCTGTATCAGCTACATAGACGTACATGTTTGATCATATTAATTTCATTGAATTTATTCTATTCCATGTTGGATAAGTATGCAAATTTTCCTTTAACAACATTTTGGTCTTGTATAAATTGATAGGTAGATTGATTGATTTAGTTAATAGTTACTCTTCAGTCACCATGACTTTCCTAAAACTAATACATTACTTAATATCTTATTGATTAATTTAATTGCTTGGATATCCAGATATATACTTTCCACTTATGTCCTAGATTGTTACTCTAAGTAAATTAATAATTATCTAAAAGAATACATCTTACTGTTGCCAATAGTCTGAAAAAAATATTTTTACTATACATTGTTATTCTTTACATGTTCTGTTAGGCATATTATTTTATTTTGTGGGTTTTTTGTGAGGATAAGATAAGTTGCAGATGGCAGACTTATAATAACAGCAGTTTCAAAAGACATATACGTTTATCTCTTGTTAAACATTTTGGCTTTTATAGTAACTCTATTTCATAACAATCAGGAAAGATAGTTATGATATGTCATAATATGAAGCTCATCCCACACTCTTTGCCATTCTTAGTTCGTGCCCTTATCTATCTGATGTAAAATAGCTTACCACCAAGGGTATTCCAACCAGCAGAATTAAACACATGGCTCCATATAACTTTAAGGGAAGCTGGAAAAAGTAATCTTTGTTTGAAAAGACATGACTCTGGTTTTAAAATGTCATTAGTATAAAATTAGTGAGGAATTAATCTTATGAGGGGTGACCACATATCCCACTTTGCTACATAAGTTAAGCACACCTGTTCTTCCAGAATCTCTTCAGATTTAAGACCCTTTGACTTTCAGAGAACCATAAATTATATGGCTACCCTAATAGTGGAAGAAATTAGCAGTCTTCCACCGACTAGTATTATATTATATTAAAAAGTGCTATCACTAATACCAGTATCAATGTCTTATATTTGTATCTTACTCTCCATGGTGAGTAGCCTAAATTCCCTAAAATCTTTCTACATCACCTATATTTATAAACTTCTTATTTCTCAGATATGATATATCTGTGTTTTACTTTCCATAGTGAGTAGCTTGAATTCCCTCAAACCTTTCTCCATCATCGATATTTATATATATTTTTTTATTTCTCAGATATGTGGTCAATTTCTTTCCTTTGCCTACTGTTATAATACAAATTTGATCCTATTATTCTGTTTTTTTTTTTCTACATGGCTATTACATTATTTATACCAATGGAAATATTCTATTAATAACAAATTACTTATGGGTGTTTGCAAGTCAAAAACCGCACTGTTATTTTGTTGTTTGTGTCACTGAAACATATTCCAACATCTGCCATGACTAGCAAGGCTGCAGCATGCAATAATTTTGATGTCAACATATTACCATGGAAAAGATGGTGACCCAAGTCACTTTCTAGAATCTGTATTAAACACTACCTGTGAGTTCATGTACTTTGCAGGGACATGGATGAAGCTGGAAACCATCATTCTCAGCAAACTGACACAAGAACAGAAAACCAAACACTGCATGTTCTCACTCATAAGTGGGTGTTGAAAAATGAGAACACATGGATACAGAGAGAGGAACATCACACCAGGGCCTGTCGCGGGTTGGGGACTAGAGGAGGGATAGCATTAGAAGAAATACATAATGTAGATGGCAGGGTGGTGGATGTAACAAACAACCATGGCACGTGTATACCTATGTAATAAGCCTGCACGTACTGCACGTATACCCCAGAACTTAGAGTATAATATGCAATTAAAAAAAAAAAAAAAGCCACATGTCGGGCCAGGCGCAGTGGCTCATACCTATAATCCTAGAACTTTTGGAGGCCAAGGCGGGCGGATCACGAGGTTAAGAGATGGAGACCAGCCTGGCTAACATGGTGGAACACTGTCTCTACTAAAAATACAAAAAACAAACAAAAAAAAAGTAGCCAGGCGTGATGACAGGCTCCTGCAATTCCCAGCTACTCGAGAAGGTGGGGCAGGAGAATTGCTTGAACCCGGGAGGTGGAGGTTGCAGTGAGCCGAGATCGCACCACTGCACTCCAGCCTGAGCGACAAAGTGAGACTCTGCCTAAAAAAAAAAAAAAAAAGCCACAGGTCCTATTAGTGTAGACAAGATTTTTATCAGTGTGATTGTATTACAAAAAGGAAAAGAGTCATATTTCATGACTACTTTTGAGTATACATATATACATTACTGCGGTTAACACAATAATTCAGATGATTTTTATTTTCCTTTTTATTCCTTTTGAAATATTTAGTCTTTAAAATAAGCTCAAATATTCTCTGTAACTGTCATATAAACTTTAGCATGTATTATGAATTTTATGGCAGTCTCTTGTAGATAAACAACTGTGAGGTGATAGTTTTTGTTAGTTTAAGATACCAGTGTTTGCCAGCATAAGTATTCAGTGGTACAAAAACACCTGATTAACTGTGTATAAATATAGTTTTATAATTATGACTTACAGTATGTTAATTTTCTTAGTCTGTATTTTAGAAGACTTGCAAAAATCATCCTCCAAGGACCAACAACAATTGCCATAATAGATATTGCAGTGCACAGAGAGGACAATGTTTCATGTGTCTGTGTGTGTGTCTCTAGGGCACACCACAGACCAAGTCCACAAGCTAGATAATTACTTGTTGTATGAAATATTAATTAAAGAATAAAGGATCATAGAAAAGAAAATATTTGTGGTATGAGCATATTTTGAATCCTGGTGATTTTCTTTTGAAGTATTCACTTGTCTGCTTCATTTTGATTCTGTGTTTCTTTTATTATGTCAATTTTAGGTGCCCAGAAACCTTATATAATAATGCAGTTCTGGAAATCCCAGGGTGTTTTGGTCTTGTTGCATTTTTATTCAGTACAGAGATCCATACTTGAGTTCCAATTCCTACATGAAAACAAGAATATCTGAAAGCAATTTTGTATCACTTGGAAAGTTCAGTGTAACTCCAGCATTAATCTGTATTCTGAGGAACCTACAGCCCGTACTGCAACTGCTTCTGCTTTTGTGCCTAAAAAACATAAAACTGTTAGACCCTAGCATAAAGAAAGTAAGAAGATTTATTGTTTATTATATAAATCCAGTTAGATGCCTAACAATATAACTTGTATACACAATTGCAATACTCAGAAATATTATGTTATGTAACTAATATTACACACTAGAAGTGCTGTTTGTATCAGATTTAGGAATAGGTATGTAACACGAATAATCGTATCTTGCTTACAAATATTTTGAAATTGAAATATTTCCAATGGAGATTCAAATATAGAACAGAATGTTTTCATATATTCTTCACCAGTGCTCCCTAATGTTAATATTTACATAACAATGTTAACCTCAATAACCACCATACTATTTATTTTGTAGACTTTTCTTAAATTTTAGACTTTATTTTTTCCACTAACATCTTTTCAATTCTAAGGTCCAGTCCAGGATCCCAGATGGCATTTAGTTACAATGCTCTTTAGTCTCCTCAAAACCGTGATAGTTTTTCAGTCTTCTCTTTTCCTTCATGACTTTGACTCATTTGAAGAGTACTGGTAAAGGTATTTTGTACAACATTCCTTCATTCGAATTGTTCTGGTGCTTCCTCTTGATTAGACTTGGGTTATGGATTTTACGAAAAATGCCACAAAGGCAAAGTGGCTTTCTCACCACATATCAAGGGTTATGTGATGTCAACAGGACTTATTACTAGTGATACTAAACTTTGTCACTTGGCTAACTGAAATCTGACAGGTTTCTCCAGCATACATGGAAAAGAATTAAGCATCATCTCCTTGTGAGAGGGATATCAAAGAATTTGTGGACATATGTTAAAAATCACCTAAGTAATTAATACATATTTTCAGTGACATATTTTGAGCACTTGTAGATACTCTGTTTCTCTTTAAAATTTCACGGACTGACATTGCTATGGTAAATTTCTGTTTCTCTAATCCTGTCTACATTTACTATTTGAAATTAGTCTTTGGCAAGAAAGATTTGTCATTTCTCCCACATAGATGTATCTATTCTTTCATTTATCTATATTAGTATGTATTTTTATACATTTATTTTATCCTTTGTGTTACAATTTAATGCTGTTATTCTACTTAAAAACTAAAATGAACTTTCTGGTATTAATCTGGAATTAGTGATATTGGTGCAAACCTGATTTTCAAGACGATAGATTAGATAGATGGATAGATACATACATACATACATAATATAGTTGCATATGTACATGTATATATAAAAATGTGCATTGTCCCTAGATCTTTGCATTGAGAGGACATTGAAACAATACATTTACTTTAAATGCCATATCCCAATTTAAGAAATGTAGCAATGTGGAAACAAATGGCTGTTTCCAGGGCTGAGATACAAGATAAGCCTGGAACAACTTTTACCTGAAATCCAGGAAATTTTCAAAGGCAAGGAAAATAGAATATTTAAAATATAAAATTGTGCATTAAAATCATATTTACATTGATTATTAGGCATATGTAAACAGTGTTTTATCATTATTTTCTCAATGATAGTCAATGCAGATCTATGATCCTAAGTAGGACACAATAGAAAATTCTGTATAAAAAGATGTAAGGTTTGATAGTCTCCCTATATGTATTCACATGTTCTTCAATACAGGGAATAGGTGAAAACCTATCTGACAGATGTAATTTATTTTAGATTTAGAATTTTATCCCTATCCCTCCCCTCAAAATTTTAGTAATATTTTTATGTTTATAAATCAGTTTTAGTGTAACATTTTTTACAGTACTACTGCAGTTATTGCTTATCAAAAGTTTTACTATTTAACACATGTTTATGTATAATTTTTATGTGCCATTAGATATGAGCAATCAATAAAGCAGATACTGTGCCACTTTCAGGAAGTTTACAGCCCAGTATTGTAAGTAGACATTCAAGTGGTAATGATGACCTGGGTGATAAATGCTAAAACAAAAAAATACAAACACGCAAAGATAAGTAAAAAGTAATGTTCTAAGGTGATGTAACTAACAGTCTTCAGTATAGGAGTCCCTGAGGAAAGGATGTTAAGGTGAGAAGAGTTTAGCCAGACAGTGGGGTGGTGGGTGGGTCACGTTCCAAGCATGGAAGCACAAATGTAGGAACAGTTTTAGCATTAAGCACTTTGCAAAATATGCTGATGTGTATACACAATGTTATCTGGTATTTATACTCTCTTGGGGTCATATGGTAGTTATAGTAAACTATTTTCCTTCGAACATTTTTGTTCCTAAGGGAAAACATTTTAACACAAAATTTTCAGTAAATATATCAGATTGAAGTAGAAAAAAATATGTCGAATAAACTTACTCCAATTTTATATTAAGTATATATACTTCTAATATTTGAGTATATATGTACATGTGGTTTAAAATGTTTTATTTGTTACAAAATAATTTTTAATTTGTAAAATGTCATTCATTCGCCACATGTAACATAAAATCTATGCCTCTATTTTGATAAAAACATTGTTGAAAAACTTTTAAAATACTGGACAACTTTCTCAATGAATGCCCTTTGACGCATGACTAGAAGGCCTAGGAAGAAACAAATAGCATGTAAATTAAAAAATAAAGTGTTTTAAAATTCTTGATATCTTATGTGGCTTTGATCTAAACATTATTGACAGGTACTTAAGACGTGGATTTGCTTCTTTGAATAAAGTGCTTATTCAGACAATATCTTAAATAATTGTCTTTACAAACAAAACAGTCATATTTGGTAAAGCAACAGTGACATCCAGTGACTACTCAGATTAATTCAAGGAATATTATTTAGATTTGCCAAAAACAGGGGAAAATTAGTTATTAAATAATTCACTGCATACTCTTTTCTGTTTGTTTTAAATTTTCTAAGATGTATCCTTAAAACATCACTCACTGAAAATAAAAACCAGTTCATTATTAAGAGAATAAAAATAATAAGCTTCCAAGAAGCAAAGAATTATAGAGGAGACACAGCTCATAGTAGCCTTAGATCCGAAATACAACTATCGCTTCTTCTTACAATAACTAGTTCTACGGTCTCAATCTAACTATAAGCAAGATTGGAAAACGCATGACCTATATATAGTAAATATTTTATGGTGACTATGTCTGCACCAATTGTCATTTATTTAATTTGATATTTGTCTTTTAAATTAATTTACAGAACATACAGGCAGTAATGACTTTGTATAATTTATGATGATATACATATTTAGCTGTTATTTATTTGTCTTAAGCTATTTTGTGATATCCTTTGCCATACAATAGAAAATATACATAAAAACATATACACCTTTTGCTTTATAGATTCTGAATTACCTTCTTTGTTTAGGAAGATCTATATCACTTCAAACTTTTACTATTATTCTACTGCTATTTATTAAAATTTAAATTTTTACTATTATTCTACTGCTTTTCTTTACATTTAGATATTAACTTGATTGACATTTATTCTTCAATGAGTCAATAAAGTAAAATTCTGGCTTTTCTTCTGGCAGATAATTAAATAATCCCATCACAACATTTATTATGTAAACAATTCAGTTCCCACTGATTTAAAATATATTCTTTAAAACACTATATTAAGTTTCTTTGTAGACTTTATATTTCTTCCAAAAGTATTTTTTAAGCAGCTACTGTGTATCCTAATAAGGCAATATTCTCTTTTGCATACAAGGTTTTCATATGCTATTTTTTAATGTATAGCAAAGCAAGACTAGAACATTGTCTTCGTATTCTCCAAATTTTAGTAGGTGTAATTCTTCTGAACTTTAAAATCCTATATACAATCTAAGGTCAAATAAAATGTGTATGGTATCTGCTTGAAATTATTCATTAATTTTGCAATCACTTTTTTTCAGCTACATGGTTTCCCTTTTTCCATTTTGTATAGGTCTCATTATACATCTATTAATAATAATTTTAAAAATAAATATTGATGTGCTATTGTTACTACAAAATTTATTTCTAGATATTTTATCTTTTAATATTTAGATATTTATTGTTGACTAACACAATGGGTTTTTTATTTCAATTTTTAAATGGTAACAGTTAGTAGAAAGAAAAAGTTGCATAGATTTTTGCATATTAACCTGAGTCAATGACATCTCTTTTTTAAAAATACTCAGTCTCATGTATGTTTTTATATCAGTGTGAAAATTTTTTTAAAAATAATTACTCAGTCTCATGTATGTTTTTATAGCAGTGTGAAAACAAACTAATACATTAAATTGGTACCTGGAGTAGGATACTGCTATAAAGATACTCAAAAGTGTTAAAGTGGCTTTGGAACTGGGTAATGGACAGAGGTCGGAAGAGTTTGGAGGGCTCAGAAAAAGAGAGGAGGATGTGAGATAGTTTGTAACTTCCTAGAGACTTGTTGAATGGTTTTTACCAAATGCTGATAATGATAAGGACAAGAAAGTCCAGGCTGAGGTGGTCTCAGATGGAGATGAGGAAGTTATTGGGAACCGGAGTAAAAGTCACTCTTGCTATGCTTTAGCAAAGAGAGTAGCAGCATTTTGACCCTCCCTTAGAGATCTGTGGAACTTTGAACTTGAGAGAGATAATCTGAAATTGAACCATATGTTTAGAAGGGAAGCAGAGAATAAAAACATGGAAAATTTTGCAACCAGATAATACAATATAAAAGAAAAACTCATTTTCAGGAGAAAAATTCAAGCTTGCTGCAGAAATTTACACAAGTAAAAAGGAGCCAAATGTTAATCATCAAGACAATGAGAAAAATATCTCCAGGACAAGTCAGAGATCTTCATAGCAGCCCCTCCTATCATAGGCACCAAGGCCTAGGAGGAAAAAAATGGTTTCATAGGCGAGACCCAGGGTCTTGCTTCTTTGAACAGTCTCAGGACTTGGTGCCCTGCATCTGAACTGTGGCTAAAAGAGGCCAACATAGAGCTTCAGCCATGCGTCAGAGGATGCAAACCACAAGCCTTGGCATTTTCCATGTGGTGTTAAGCCTTCAGGTGCACAGAAGTCAAAAATTGAGGTTTGGGAATCTCCACCTTGTTTTCAGAAGATGTAGGGAAATGCATGGATGTTCAGGCTGAAGTTTGCTGCATGGGTGGAACCCTCATGGAAAACTTCTGCAAGAAGGCAATGTGGACAACCTATGCAGAAGGCAAATGTGAGGTTGGAGCCCCCTCCCCCTCCACAGAGTCTCCACTGGGGCACTGCCTAATGGAGCTGTGAGAAGAGAGCCACTGTCCTCCAGACTTCAGAACGGTAGATCCAACAACAGCTTGCACCGAGAGCTTATAAAAGCCACAGACATGCAAAGCTAGCTGTGAAAGCAACCGGGAGGAGGGCTATACCCTGAAAAGTCACATGGGCGGGGCTTCTTAAGGCCATGGGAGCCCATCTCTTGCATCATTGTGACCTGGATATGAGACATGGAGTCAAAGGTGATTATTTAGGAACTTGAAGGTTGAATGACTACCCTGCTAGGTTTTAGACTTGGATGGAGCTCGTAGCCCCTTTGTTTTGGCCAATTTCTCCCATTTGGAATGGGAATATTTACCCAATGCCCGTACTCCCATTGTATCTAGGAAGTAACTAACTTGCTTTTGATTTTACAGGCTCATAGGCAGAAGGGACTTGCCTTGTCTCAAATGAGACTTTGGATGTGGACTTTTGGGTTAATACTGAAATGAATTAAGACTTTTGGGGACTGTTGGGAAGAAGTCATCATTGGTTTTGAAATGTGAGGACATAAGATTTGGGAGGAGCTAGGGGCAGAATGATATGGTTTGGCTATGTCCCCACCCAAATCTCATCCTGAATTTTAGCTCCCATAATTCCCATGTATCACAGGAGGGACCCAGTGAGAGGTAATTGAATAATGGGAGCAGGTTTTTCTCTTGCTGTTCTTGTGATAATGAATAAGTCTCAGGAAATCTTATGGCTTTATAAACGGCAGCTCCCTTGCACTCACTCTCTTGTCTGCCAACATGTAAGATGTGCCTTTGCTCCTCCTTCACCTTTCACCATGATTGTGAGGCCTCCCCAGTCATGTGAAATTGTGAGTCCATTAAACCTCTTTTTCTTTATAAGTTTCTCAGCCTTAGGTATTTCTTCAAAGCTATATGAAAATGGACTGACACAAAAATCAATTTAGTTGGTCTTTATTAGGTACCAACAATTCTAAACTATGTTAGTGATAAATAATCCTCCTATGGAAAAAAAAGTGTGTTGGTGTAGTTGCAAATAATTTCTACACTTATTGTTGATATTTATTAATACATGTAACAGGGTGGCAAATTGTGTTGTCCAAAAACAGAGTAGTAACATGCTCTTCCAGGATTTTGTCACTCTCCTATCAAGAAGTGTAAGCTTCTCCCCCTCCACTTTTCCTTGGGTGAACTTTTGTAACTGCCTCAATAAACAAAATGCAGCAGAAGAAATGCTCTATTTGACTTTTTAGGTTAAGCTGTAGAAGCTCCTTCTTGAAAGAGAATGCTTGTTTTTGACTCCCAGCCACCCTTACTGGGAGGAAGCCAAGCAGTCACTTGCAGAGAACACATGTAGATGTTTCTGATGGCACTTGACCAACATAGCCTTAAAACACTGTTCCCCTCATCTTGACAAAATATTATACTGTTTTCTTATTAACTGCAAGCCCCTAATCTTCCTCTTCTTATAGCATTTACTTTCTTTGGGATTCAATACATGTATGGTTATTTGATACCAACAATTGAGAGAAATAAATTAGATGTAGTTATCAGATTAGCAGAAAGAAGTATATAAACACTCGGGAAAGACCGCAACTGATGGATGAGCAGAGAAAGAAGAACTTGAAATAAGACTGAGGCAGAGACAGATGATCAGGTGAAAATTCCTAGAAAGAATCGATGACTAATCTCAAGTTATGTGAAGAGTTCAAAGTCTAGAGATCAAGATGGTCATTGAGAACTGTTCTTTTGACTTAATAAATATGAAAACTTTAGAAAGAAGAACTTCCAAGAACAGTGTGAGTGGAAGATATTCAACATTTATGCCAGCTTCCCTTTACTATTTTTTTCTATGTTGCAGAGACAAGAAAGCTTAAAACAAATTCCAGATTATCTCATAGCTAGAATTTCAAATGTGTTTCAGGCTCCATAATCAAATGAGCTCACATGAGACTTGAAATTACAAATGAGATTATTGATTGACAAGAGAGGTATAGTGCAAGGTTTTCTAATTGGTGGTCAGTATTGTAAAAGAGGCAGCATGGTTCTAAACCCAGCAGGTATAATAGTAGGGTGTGTGTGTGTGTGTGTGTGTGTGTGTGTGTGTGTGTAGACAACAGCTATGAAGACAACTTATCAATGAACAGGCAAGTTCCTTATTATGGGAAGAGCTGCTGATAAGTTGGCAGCACAGTTCTGCTATTAGATGTTTATATGTCTCTTTCTTAAGTCCTCTCAATGATTTATAATCCATTTAGAACACTGGATAAATACATTTACCCTTAAACTACAATATATTCTGCTTGCTTCAACTCAACCATGACCTATAGGCTGAGACAAAAAGGTATGGATAGAGAAAAGATTGCTGGTGAGAAACAGGAAGTTTGGTGACACATTTTCTAGCTGTGTCCTTTTTCTCCCAAAACAAAATAAAATCCTCTCTTAAGAGTAAAGAGGAATGTGTTGGAGTAAGGGCATGAAGAATATTATAAATATTTTAACAGTGAGCTAGTATTCAAAATCTTTTGCCTGGTGGTTGTAGCCTCTTGTTTTGAAGAGAAATTTTAAATTCCTGAGTTAATGGATTGTAACTAAAATTATTGTGATGGAAGCAATATGGTAGAATCAATTAATACTAAAGTTTTCTGCTACAAATGCCTTGAAGTGCTGAACAGAAATATAAATATTCTGATAAAATATATTGCTATGTTTAGAGAAAGAAAAATGTAAAATACTCCAGGTCAGGGAAAGAAAACAAAACGAGGAATAAAATGAAAATACTGAGCTGGTCTTATGGCCGTGTCTGGGTATTAAGTTTGGTTTTACATACCTGTGGGGACAGAAAATATGTTTTGAGTTTATATGACACAAAACATTAGAACTGACATGCCTGTAAAATATTGAGACTCTAGGAAAGGTTACACAATTACTCAAAAGGAAGTTTAGGGAAATCTCTATCCACCTGCAGAAGTAGATCAGAAGACTATACGCTGTGGTTAGAGCCAGAAAACAAGTTTCCCCTGATAATTTACAGCAATGAGTTTGTTTCTCAGGTGAGTTCGTGGTCCAATTTGCACAGTTCTAATGGTTTAGAAATGCCAGTAGGAGGGGAAAATAATCTTAGAAGCTGGATTCATTGAAAAACTTAAAAAACAGATAAGACTACAGCTTCACAAAATTTTGTGTAGACTTTGCACTGCACAATGGTGTTACTTTCAAGATAAGTGAATCATATCTTTTACATTATAGTTGTATATTTTCTATTACTTTTTTTTCAGTTTTGGCATTAAGCTGCATTGTTTTAGCATATTATGACAATTATATGAAATGCATTGCCTATAGAAATGTTAGCAAAAATTTCCCCCTGGGCTGATAGCAGTCATTTAGGATATCTAGCATATAAAAATGTATAAACTCTCTGAAAATATACAAAATCCAAGACAGAATTTTCACAAATAATGTCTCTGTGAAGGTGAGTACATTTCCCAATTATTAGCATCGTAAATATTAGCAGACATAGCCAATAGTCTTAAGCACTTCAAAAAATAGAAAAACCATGTTTAGAAAAGACCAGAAAAATAATTTATATAGTTATAAAAGACAAAACAAGAAACTAAAATCATTAAACCCAAAGTACCAAATTTATAGAAAAGTCAGATTTGAAAAGGAATTAAGTAGGACTTCTAAAATTAAAATATAGTTATTGTATTTATAAATGTATTGATCTCAAATATCAGGTAAAGCACCAAGAGAAATAATGAATTGAATATGAGACCTAGGAAAATAACCTAGAATGCAGCACAGGGAGAGAAATGACCTTTACTTTTCCATCTTTTTGAAAGATATAAAAGCCAACAGAAGAGAACTTCCATATACACCAGCCACTCTATCTGCCCATGTTTTGCAACTCTATCCATATACTTGCTAGGATTGTCTATAAAATATTGGGATCCAGTGTCAAATGAAAAAGTAGGCCCCTTATTATAGTTTCAAGATGGTGACAACAGAGAGTTGGGCCAATCACAGATCTCTTCTGAGCATAGAATCTGGTGTGACTGCAGTAGCCACAAGTTCATCAAGGTTAATTGTTAGCTCAGCATTTACTTCTGTTTTTATAGATGAGCTACCTTTCTACCAGCTAAGGTGAGGGCATCTATCCAGTCACTGATTAAAGCTCTTCTTATCTATCAACATTATTCTCCCAAAATTAATTTATTCATCCAGCGAAATACTAGTTAATATTTTTTTCAAAGAAAATGGCAAACAAATGTTAGACTGCAAGGGAAGATGGAAAAAGTACAAAAATAGCCAAAAGAACTTTAAAGTGCTTAAAACAGAAGACAAAGATGAAGATGTAAAAAATAAAGACTTAAAAGTAAGATTTCAGAAGAAAATGTAGAATTATATTCATCATGTTATGGTAGGTAGAATTTTTTAAATAAAATTTAAAATTTATAAATTATTAAGGAGACAGAGATTGATAAGTTATTTACCTCAGTATTAATCACTACATTACCAAAAATAAATAAATAAATAACTACTCTAAACAAACTACAATGTCAAGACATGTATTTGGGAAAGTTATCTCCAACTCACATAATCAACGAAGGGTTTTATCCAGAATAAAAAATAATTATTCTTTAAACAAGAATAAGGCAGAGCAGAAACCAAATTTTGTAAATGGTTAAAGAATATTAACAGGAACTTCTCAAAAGAGGAAAACAATAAATACCAACACATCTTCACAAGAAATCTGAGAATTGAAAATCAAATAAAAAATGAGGCATTATTTCTTAAATATTACTTTGGCAAGAATTAAAAACTCTCACCACAGTTTTTAGCAAGTATGTGAAGAAATAAATACGCTTCCAGAGTGCTGTGGTGAGAACACTTTGTAGAACCATTTAGCTACATATTGTATAATTGAAAATGACTTATTCTACAATCTAGCAATTCCACTTACATATCTATTCAAAAGAACAAGTTGCAGCAAAAATAAAACAAGTAGTAAATGCATATGTATATACTTTTAAGTAAGTTACAAAAGAATAAGTAGAATATAATTTGTGTTTCTCTTAAAACAGGAAAAATGTATCAATTATTTATGTAAATAGTGAATGTACCTGGGGAAAATTCACCCCAGCTTCTGATTATTGGCTACTACTAAAAAGGGAGAAAGATTGTAGAATGGACTGGAGTTAAGGTCATCAGACAAGATAAAATCAGTTTGGGTTCATATTGACTATGAGTGGTAACTGCAATCCACAAAGCATGAACAGAACAAGTAACAGCAGAAACATCTGAAGATGAAAAACAGCTTCTGCCGTAAGCTCCAACTACTGTAAAGGAATCCTAATACTCACTGAAGATTGTTTCCATACTTTGGGGCACATGGGAAATTGAGCCCTAAACATCATCCTAAAGTAAGTGCCTTAATCAGTTGTGAGTATTTGTGAAAGGAAAGGTACAGACACTCCCTAAGTTTAAGATAAATATGAAAAATATGGATTAAGCTTGTGATTTAAGGATTTTATTACTTATTTGGGAGGTAGGAAGACCGAGTACTGTCTATGTGCTTTTATTGTTTAGTGTGACTTGGGTTATCGTTGAGTGTCACCTGGATTCTGAATGATTTCTACATTGAAAGAAAGAGAAATGACTGTTACCAAGGTAGTAGAAATAATTTTCTTCCCAGCCTAGGTGGGCTTTGGCAGGCATCCCACTTTCTAAGCTGTCTAATGAATCACAAATATATGGATCTGACACAATACTAATGGAAGTAGGAAAAAAAAATTATGCCGTGAAAGTGCTCTTTTCTGAATTTATTTTGTTGTAAATGGAACCGAATTTGCAGGTACAGTACTTCTAATCAACCTTGCTTTTCTGTGCCTTTAAAGTGGACAGCAGCTGTTTATCACTTTGTTTCCATGGGGACATAGAGGATATGATTTTTTATTGTATATTACATGTTATGTGATCAATTAATCAAGCATATTCTGCTTACATTTTGTAATATTTCTCTAAAGTAAAACAAAAACTCTATTTAAATTTCAAGTTTCCTTGCTTCTTTCCGCTTTCAACTCTACTTATTAAATTGAACATACTATTGGCCACACAAAAATTTTTATCCTGTTTTCGTTTGCTCATTAAACATTTCCCCTGAGGCCAAACTTTTTCTTCAGTTTTCTGGTAAACCTAGCTGTAGCTAAAACCACATAATTCAGTCAAAAGTTATCATGCCAATAAAGAAAACCTGAGAAAGTTATGTGTGATACAAAATGGGCAAAAGCTATGTTATATGTATGAATGTGTCTCCTTTCTTCTTTGGTGAAAAATATACTAAAATGTAAGTTCCAAGCAAACAGAATTTTTCCTTTGTTTGTTTACTGCTATAGTCCCAATAGTGGCTCATAGTTGACCAATAATAGCTGGTGAATGAATGATTCAGCAAATTCACTGTATTATTGTGAGGTGAAAGGCAGCAGGCATTATGGCAACTATATATTAAATATTAAAAGTTATTAATCAAGCTAGTATATTGTTACATAAAATATTTTCATCCCAATTAGGCAAATATACTCCATAAAGACAATTGAAAGATACGTTTAAAAGCTGTAATTTTTATGTTAGGAAAGTTGACAAAATACTGAGATACTTCACATTTTTTCTGCATATTTGGCATTTAGTTAATTGGCCATGATGCTTGGATTAATAATAAATGAAAATACATAGATAATTTGTAAGTATATGTTCATTCCATATTGATCTTTCTTTACTTCATTTCAGCAAAACTAATAATTATGTTGCAATCATGATTGTCACATCATTTTGTTGTACTTTAAGTGTATGCAATTTGAAATATTTTTTCAAATATGTAAACGTTTTTAAACATCATCTTTTCTGAGGAATTCAACATTACTTATTAAAATGCAAATGCAAATTGCAAATTTATTATGAATATGAAAATTGAAAATAAATAGCCAAATGAAACTGAAATTTTAATATTATTTAAAAATGACTATGTTTTATTAAATTTTTCAAAAAAACAAAACAATCATCAGTTTTAATGTTCATCCAGCTGCCAATGGAAAGAATAATTATTATACTTCACATGTTGCTTATAGACTTATACAGTAACAATTTGAGTTAAATGAATTGCTTTGTATAGGAAAAGGTTCTTTACCCTCCATATACAACTGGTGCAAATACCTCATTTATTTGTTACTTCAGAAAGGAATTAGAATCAAGCTAAGACACTCAGCACTTTTGGGAAAATAGTGCTTAACACTCTATGATCCATTCCATTATTCCTGCTACTTGGGACAAAAGATTTGACAGGGTAATTATTGATTTAATTTTTTTTTTTTAGTCTTAGCTGAGAACTTTTGCCACTGAAATCCTTCTTGTACACAGAAGCAGGAAAGTGGTGTAGCTTTCAATGAAAAAGCTTGAAACAACAACTTAATCCAGTGATCGAAGTTAACACAGATCCAGACAAACCAAAATGAAGTGCCCCCTCGACAAAAGAAAATAAGAACAAAACAACCTCACTTTCATTATAATCCTAGAAGATACACATAACCTGAATTTAATTATGTGGAAATAAATGAATCGAAATTAAAGGCATTCTAAACATGCCAGTTATCCTCAAAAGTATCAATACTAGGCAGTCATATCAAAAACTAAGACGGCCGGCACGAGGGCTCACGCCTGTAATCCCAGAACTGTGGGAGTCCGAGGAGGGCGGATCACGAGGTCAGGGGATCCAGACCATCCTGGCTAACACGGTGAAAAGCCGTCTCTACTAAAAATACAAAAAAAAAAAAAAAATTAGCCGGGCATGGTGGCATGCGCCTGTAGTCCCAGCTACTCGGGAGGCTGAGGCAGGAGAATCGCTTGAACCCGGGAGACAGAGATTGGACTGAGCCGGGATCATGTCATTGCACTCCAGCCTGGCGACAGAGCAAGACTTCGTCTCAAAATAAAAACCACAAGCAAATAAAAAACTAAGCTACATCTCTGTGAGGTTATATAGAATATACCTAAGACATATGTTTGAGGTTTTAAAAAAGTTAGAGACAAGTATGTTAGTTTTGAAAAAAAAAATTGTACGTTTATAATTCATTTCAAAACAACAAATGAACGGTTAGTAATTGTCATCTCTGGGATCAGGTAGAGAGTGGGAAAAAGATATTTATTTTCCACTTCCCACTTTTCTGTGCTGCATAATTTATTTTAACCTGAATGTAAATTGTATTTAAAATTTCTTAAATAAAATGTATTTTAAATTCTTTTGAGTACTGTCAACCTTTGTTTTTGAGTCTCAGAAAATAGGAAAATATTGTCAGGCCAAAAATAATACTCTTGTTAATTTAGTCAACACAAGACTAATCATAGCTTATGACACTTGGAGTCTCATTCTGTCCCCGTAATTAACTAGCTATAGGTGTTTGGACAAGGCACTTGAGTTTTTTGAGATTTAATTACTCATCTTCATAAATGAGTTTTCTTGTAATTTTAACTTTCCTCTTAAAACATAAATTACAATTTGTCATGTTGTCAACAGAGGGCAGTGATTAACCACAAGTAATCCCTTGTTCTCTGAGCAGGCATGAATCATTTTAACAAAATTTAAAGGAGCATGCTATTCAAAGGACCACCATTTTCTTCCCCATTCCTAAAAATTTGGACCACATTCCAATTTTTTCTTATCCAAACGAAGACTTCAACCAACCAAACACTTCTCATTTCAAACAACATCAGTCCTTTGGATTAGAAATAAAAACACAATAAAAGAAGAAAGATTATAAACATAATTTTGTGATGACAGAAGGGGCCTTGCCAATGGGAATCCAAATGTCACTGTCTACCTTCTAATCACTTGTACAGTGGATGAAATGCATTAGTGCCCACTGGAATGATCACAGACAAAAGAGTAACAGATTTGATTATAAACTGTGCTTGGCTACTTACTGCCAGTAAGTACTAAACCTCTGGCCAATTTAATTGAGCTTTCTAACAATTCTCAAATTTATTTAGATTTAAAATAGTGACAATAGCTACTTTAGAGGATTAAGGACTAAAACAATTATTTGAAAAGGTATAACAGTGCTAGGTATGTAATAAGTGTTCCACAATGCTTATTATTACCATACTACTTTTATCATTATACAAGATTTATTTGTTTTAGGACAATAGTATCTAATAATAAAAAGAATATTGCATTTTATCATTAAGTTTTTGTGCATATATACATGTATACAAAATATGTACATATGTTTATGTAGCATATGTAATATATATACATACGCATATATGTTCATGTCATGTAAAATGAGCAAAGAACATAACAATTCACACACACAAAAAGAAAACTATCCCATAAGAAAATTAATATTCAACTTCACTCTTACTCAGTGGACTGCAAATTTAAATTTTTGGCAGGTTTTGTCTATAAAACTGAGGAAAACATTTGTGTTATTAAAAAAACTTACTATCATAAACTGCAAAGTGTAAATGACTAGAAATTGACATAAAATATAATTATTCACCATGGGATTCCAATTTTAAATTTTTAAAGAAATAAATCCAAATATAAGATGAATACAATTTTTTTTTTTTTACATTTTAAATATTGAACAACCAGTAAAAACCTCCTCAAGACACACCAACACAACTCTGTGTAAGTTAAAAGGCAGAAATAAACAGATTTTTACATGAAGCTTTGGAATCACTTATTTCTAAGCAGTTTTAAAAGGAGATATGTCAAAAGGTGAGACTTTCTGCAATTTGTTCTAATTCTCATTCAGAGTAAAAGTGACGATCATTGGTAAAATTCACTTTATTGTAGTAAAATAAAAGATGCAAGAAGAAAGTGGCTTTGTCTTGTCCTTTGCTGCTTTTTAAAAAATTCTTGAACAGTGTTTGCCATATGGTTGGTGCTCAATAAATATGTCTATGTGGTATGTTTATATGCTATTTTTAATGCTATTTTATTTTAAATTTTTTCTAAGAAACTTCAAGTAAAAATATTTTAATAAAATGTTTATAAACTTACAGGAAATTATTTTTAAATGTCTAAAATAAAGATTATCTGTTAACAATATTTCCACAATTCTTACCTAAAATCAGTCAAACTCTCTGTCTGCTAATCATTCTTGTTTTTGCAGATTTGTCTTGTATTATTAGACAAAGGGAGATAAATAATCACGAAACCATTAGAATACATTTACCCAATGCTACTCTGCCTCTACAACTTTTTTATGAGACTGTGGTAGCCTAGAGGAAATATTACCAGGTAAACATTTCTATACTTTTAAATTGTCCTGCCACATTCCAAGAGAAGAATCTTCGTCCCTGGGAGATAAATCTTCTAACGGTATCAACTACTGTTGGAAGATGTAGCCACTTACATAATAAAATATAGAAGTCCATGGATCTGTGGCTACAACCTGACTGACTTCATAAGGTGGGACCAGCCTAATTCCTTTGAGGTAAAATATATTATTGATAGCAACGTGGTAGCAGAGATACAGGCCTTCTAAAATATATTGCCTATGAAATTCAGATATTTTATAGTCATTTAAAAGATGCAGCTTTCTAATAACAGATTGTTGGTTTAGTAAGTAACCAAACATATTTGCAATTAAATAACATGGAACTAATAAAAGTAATGTATTAGAAGACTGTGAAACAGTTTAAACAAATATTAAGTCATTCAAAACAGACCACACACTGATAGACAAAATATAATCCATTAAAAAAAAAACCAGAAACATGTATCTGTAGAACTCTCCATGACTGAGAATATATGGAAGAATTCTTTACACTGCCTATAGTTGGGAAATATATATGAATAATATATATTATTTGAATTTTGTCTTTATGCTTTTCTTATTTTTTATAATTAGCAGATATTCTTGGTTAATCGAGTATTTTATTTTATTTTATTTGAAATGAAAATCAGTTGAGAGAATGACCACATATCATACCCAGATAAACTTTTCTAAGAAGCTACCTGAGAGCCCCAAAGCTCACAGGTAGGTAATTAGCTCAGAGGGAGAATGTGAGACACAGAGCGTAGGAAAAGACAGTTGACTGGAACCTCCCAGATGCAGAGTGGGGCTCAAAGTAGAACAATGGTTCCCAGTTAGGAATGAATCTGTTCTTCGCTGAATGGTAGGCAAATTCTGGAGACATAGCGTTACCATCAGGGGCAGTTGCTACTGGCATCTAGCGTATAGAGAGTAGCAATGCTGCTGCATAGCCTACGGCGCACAGGACAACCTACTGCAACAAAGAATTCTTCATTCTAAAATGTCGGTAGTGCCCAAGTTAATATATCTGGGGGCAAATACACAATTTAACTGCTGCGAAGGACAATACATTAGAGAAAATCAGCTACATTTTTACCTGCTTTGCAGGACTGAAACCTTCCTAAAATGAAATATTGTTCTCAACTAAAGAAATGAACAGAGTCTAGAAACTGCATAACTCAATTCAATTGAACCTTTTGTGATGCTGAAGGTTAAAATCAAGGAAAGAATGAAGATGACTGGCTGGTCTTGTGCACTCTGAGGATTGTTTTATCTAATCAGGCAGGCTTTCTCAGGCCAGGATCCATCAAGGGCTTAGTTCCCTGCATACAGTCTGAAACAATAGGAATAGATTGTAAGGGTAATTCTTTCTGAGGTCAAAGTTCCTTAAACTTTCCTAATCAATAAGAGAGATAAGATAATCTAGGCCATAAGTTATTATCCCTCAAATTCAATTCATAAAGAGATAGAAATCAGCAAATGTGAATGCTTATGGGGGAGGCTAGAGAAAAATGGATCTATCCTTACATGTAATTTTCCTGGGAGATTCAAAATGAAGTTGTTTTGTATGAGAAGACAAACGTTTCATGCAATTTGCTACTGCTCTTCCTTGCAGGACAGGTAAATTTTGGTCAATGGACTGATGAAATTATTCAGTGCAGTGATCACAGAGTCACTGAGCACAATTTTTGCAAAGGGGAAAGTAGTCCATCTTAGGGGCTAGAAGGCTTGCTTGTATACTAAGTAAAAGGGAAAAAAGGCCCATCTTCTCTGGTTTATACCATGCTATATTCATACACATGAGCATCATGCATTATATACACATTCATACAGCACCAATAATAATACTTAAGACAGGCATGACAAAAATGAGATTTAAAATAACACTGAAAATAATAAAATTGGTTAAAAATAAAATATTATAGATGGGATTCAATATTAAATGCTTTTAATGGAATACAAGTAATAGAGATTAAATAAATAAGAATGTGTTACAAAATAATTAAAACGCCTACTAAATGAAAAGCCTAAAACCAGTTTAAAATATAGAAAATAAACAAAAGCAAAACAAAGTTTAAAACGTTAAAGACTAAAACACAGAATTGCTAAAACTATAAATTCTAAGACATAACATTCCAATGAAAAAGCAAACAGGGTCCCGAAAGATGTAGAAACCATAAAAGCAAAGACAATTGTCCCGAGATTTGACTTTCTTCAAAGGGGTTCTTCAGGCAGATATCCTAAATGAAATCTGTACATACCAAAACTCTGGGGAGCACAACAGTGGTTAATTTTCAGGGACAACGCTGTGAATTTATTCTCAGCAGTTTTGCTTCTCCTTACAAGGTCTTTTCTCTCTTTGTGTTCACTCACCCATGATTTTGTGTGTATAAACTGATCCCTTACATACTGTAAAGAGAAAGAGATAATTAAGTTGCAAAACCTTAGTCCTAAAAAGTATAATGAGACAATACTTCATAATGGTTAAACCCCAGGATTATAGAGTTGGACTCAACACTTGTAAAGTTATTTAAACATCCCATATGCTATATTATAGCTTCGTTAAGAAAATCAAGTGTGTTTACTTCATTAATTTTTTAATAGATTAGAATAGTTTTGGTGAATAATGGTTTTATGATTCTCTGTTAGGTAAAAGGTTACTTTTCTCTATGAAAAGTTAACTTTAAGAGAATATGGTGACCAGACCAATCAATCAATCACTCTTCTTTATCAGGTGCATTTCACACATGCCAGAACCTAAGAGGAGAGATTGGACAAATGTTTCAGCACTTTTTAAATTGCCTATTGAATTCTCAATAAAGGTTACTTTTTTTTGTCCAGACTTTTTGCTCACTTAGGAAAATTCCCAGAAAGGATAAAGCAGCAAGCTGGGCAGGAAAACCATGTTCTGAGATTTTTTCTTCCACACAGAGTTGGGGAAAGAGAGGAAGAAACGAAATTTAGCCAGCTAGTCCACCCTATCCCACACCTATTTTTCACAGAAGAAGAAAAAGCATACACAAAAAGGGAAATAACAAATTTCTCTTGTGTTCTTTCTCTTGTGTCACAGAATAATTTGTTACAAGATTTATATTTAATGTTGCAAGACTAACCTGATGTCAAGCTTACATACGGCGTGTTATCATAGCTTTCAATTTATTTAGTTTACGTGATTCCCGTTCTCTGTTGTTGTTGTTGTTGTTTTAATCAAAGCACAGCATAAATGAAGTTTATTTGCTTTCCTCAAGAGAAAGAGAAAATGCAGGGAAAAAGAAGCTTCTTTTGAGAGTGAAATTCAGAAGGCAGCATTTGTTGCCAGGCATGCATAGCACAGATAGCTAAAGAAAGTTTTAGGTTAAAATTCTTAAATCTTGCCAAAAATGGTCAGCTGCTTTGTGAGAAAAAGCTATTCAAAAAAATATCAGTACATTTAGAAAAAGAGTGTTGTTACTTCCACATGATTATTATATTAGAAGTTTATTGGCTATTGCATCTTATAGAGATAACCGGGAAAGATATTTTTTACTTTTCATGCACATTGACTTTGGAAACTACAATATAAAAGAATAACATCATTTTATAAAAGTAAAAGAATACCTGCCCTTTTTATGATGTGATAAAAATGATCAAATGAGATGATGTTTAAAGTAATTTTAATTCATTTTTATAAATATTATCTTGACAACAAACTGTTATTTTTCTCTCATTTAGATAGTTATTAGAATTTATAAAATTAAGCATTTTGGAAAGAATGAATTGTAAAAATGTCTCTCTAATGTTTTTCTGTTGCTGTTACATGTTCTCTTTTATTTTTAATTTAAGAATTTGAAATTGAAGAAAAGTGCACATTCTATTATACAGGATTTTATGTAAAATGCAGTATTATTTAGTATTTCATGCAAGATATATATAATCTTGAATAGTTGAAGGCCACATTATTCTTTATAGCCTTTCCCTATTGCATTCTTCTGCCCTCCTTTCTAGAGGAACCAACAAATATAACTATGTGTCCTTTTATTACATATATAGCTATTTGTATTTCTAAAATTATGTAAATGATATTCTGAATTTTTACTCTGATTTATTTTTTGTCCTGGCCATGTGTATACTATATTTTATCTAAATAGTATTACTGTATTTCATCTAAATAGTCTTCTATCAAATGATTATGCCACAATGTATTTACTCAGTCTACATCGATGAATTTTTAAATTGTTATGCCATTCTATCATAAATATACATGCACATGTATGTTTACTGCAGCACTATTCATAGTAGCAAAGAAATGGATCAACCTAAATGCCCATCGACAGTATACTGAATAAAGAAAATGTGGTTGGTATTTATATACCATGGAATACTATGCAGCCAAGAAAAAAATCAGATCATATATTTTGGAATGACATGGATACAGGTTGAGGCCATTACCCTTAGAAAACTAACACAGGAACAGAAAACCAAATATTACATTTTCTTACTCAGTGGGAGCTAAACATCAAGTACATATGGACACAAAGAAGGGAACAGCAGACACTGGTGCCTACTTGAGGGTGGAGGTTGGGAAGGAGGTGAGGACTGAAAAACTATCAGATACTGTGTTTATTATCTGGGTAACAAAGTAATCTGTACACTAAACCCCTATCACCTGTATAGCCAACCTGCATATGTATCCCTGAATTATAATGTCAAAAAATTTAATTGCTTTCAATTTTATGACTTTATAAAAATATAACAGATGTCCTTGGATAAAGTGTAAGGAGGGGATTCAATTCAGTTTTCTGTACATGGCTAGTCAGTTTTCCCAACACCATTTCTTAAATAGGGAATACTTACCCCATTGCTTGTTTTTGTCAGGTTTGTCAAAGATCAGATGGCTGTAGATGTGTGGTGTTACTTCTGAGACCTCTGTTCTGTTCCATTGGTCTATACCTGTTTTGGTACCAGTACCATGCTGTTTTGGTTACTGTAGCCTTGTAGTATTTTGAAGTCAGGTAGCACGATGCCTCCAGCTTTATTCTTTTTGCTCAGGATTGTCTTGGCTATATGGGCTCTTCTTCGGTTCCACATGAAATTTAAAGTAGTTTGATTTTTCTAATTCTGTGAAGATAGTCAGTAGTAGCTTGATGGGGTTAGAATTGAATCTATAAATTATTCGGGGCAGTATGGCCATTTTCACGATATTGATTCTTCCTATCCATGAGCATGGAATGTTTTTCCATTTGTTTGTGTCCTCTCTTATTTCCTTGAGCAGTGGCTTATAGTCCTACTTGAAGAGGTTTTTCATATCTCTTGTAAGTTGTCTTTTTAGATATTTTTTTCTCTTTGTAGCTATTGTGAATGAGAGTTCACTTGTGATTTTGCTTTCTGTTTGTGTATTACTGGCATATAGGAATGGTTGAGATTTTTTGCCATTGATTTTGTATCCTGAGACTTTGCTGAAGTTGCTTATCAGCTTAAGAAGATTTTGGGCTGAGATAATGGGGTTTTCTAAATAGAATCATGTCATCTGCAAACAGAGACAATTTCTCAGAATCTACAAGGAATTTAAACAAATTTAAAAGAAAAAAAAACCCCTTTAAAAAGTGGGCAAAAGACATAAACAGATACTTCTCAAAAGAAGACATGTATGCAGCCAACAAACATGAAAAAAAGCTCATCATGACTGCTCATCAGAGAAATGTAAATCAAAACCACAATGAGATACCATCTCATGCCAGTTAAAAGGCTAATAATTAAAAAGTCAGAAAACAATGGATGCTGGAGAAGATGTGGAGAAGTAAGAATGCTTTTCCACTGTTGATGGGAGTATAAATTAGCTCAACCATTATGGATGACAGTGTGGTGATGCCTCAAGGATCTAGAACCAGAAATACCATATGAACCAGCAATCCCATTACTAGGTATATACCCAAATGATTATAAATTATTCTACTTATAAAGACACGTGCCTACTTAGGTTTTTTGCAGCACTATTCACAATAGGAAAGACTTGGAACCAACCCAAATGCCGATCAATGATAAACTGGATGAACAAAATGTAGCACATATACACCATGGAATACTATAAGGCCATAAAAATGGATGAGTTCATGTCCTTTGCAGGGACATGGATGAAGCTGGAAACTATCATTCTCATCAAAGTAACATAGGAACAGAAAACCAAACACATGTTCTAACTCATAAGTGGGAATTGAACAACGAGAATGCATGGACACAGGGAGGGGAACATCACACACCAGAGCCTATTGGGGAGTGGGGAGCTAGGGAAGGGACAACATTAGGAGAAATACCTAATGTAGATGATGGGCTGATGGGTACAGCAAACCTCCATGGCACGTGTATACCTATGTAAGAAACCTGCACATTCTGCACATGTATCCCAGAACTTGGAGAATAATTATATATATTAATAATTTTATAATTATATAATATATATACATTATATATATTATATATATAATAATAGTTTCATTATATATATTCTTTCTTATATATATATAATATATAATAAGTGCATAAATGCAGAGTGTAAGTTTTTTTAGACTATTAGAGATATAATTTCTGGGTTATAGATTATACATAATTTTAAAATTATTAGTTTTGGCCTTGGGAATTTTTTTTAATTTAACTGAGAAGGACAATGGATATTTATTATTATGGCTAATGAAATATGTAAAAGATAAAACATACCCCTGAAACAGAGGGGTAGTGTGGTATAGTAGTAAGGACTGTATGCTCAGAATCCAACTATCAAGATTCAAATTTCACTGTTTTCTAATTCCTGTTTGAGCTTACACAAGTCATTTAATCAGTTTTCTTCATCTATAAATTGAAAAAATGCTATTACCTACCTCACATGTTTGTTGTGAGAATTAAGCAATTTTAAGGCATGAAGAACTGAGAATAATGTCTGGTATTCTGTAAGCCTTCAATAAACATTAACTATTGTTGCCATGCTTATTTGTATTATTGTTTTTATGTATGTAACTACATTATTGTTATCGATTGTTGGAAATAGATGGTCAGTGCCACAAAGAAAAATTAGCACTGAGGCAAAGGATTTTTCAGCAACACAATTTTTACTTCCTGGACTGCAGGAAAGGTATGCTCACTAGCCACCTTGCCACAAGAGTACAGAGAACAGAGTGAATACACACAAACTTATTCCTTACTCATTTGGGGTTGTCCTTATTGCTGTGTTTGATCTCAGTTGGCTCTAGCCAGAGCGCACAATCTAAACTAAAACCCAATTGGCTAACAACTTAAAACTTTTCTAAACAAGTAAAAGCAATGGATAGCTGGAATATGCCTGTAAGCACAACCAGCATAGAAATCTTGGTTAAAGGACAAGGACATAGAATGTACTACGTGCCTATAAGCATGGCATGTTTAACAGCTACATAGGACAGGGCTTAACAAAGTTATTAGCACACTTATTCTTTAACAAGAAAGGAAACTTTAAAAAGGAACTTTTCCCACATTCATCAAGGAATGAGAGGGCTAGAAGATTGTGAATAATGGAGGTAATTCTCCAGATCTTTCAGTTTAGTCGAAGTTTCTTGACTAATGACACCAGTGTCAATATGTCTTCTGAGCGGCTTCCACATACCACTCTCTGACACTACTGAGAATGAGCCCATATCCTATTGCAGGGCAGCTTATCCCACCTTTGAAAACAACAATTGTTAAAAACTTATCCAGATTTTAAGCTAAAATCTGTGTGCCCAATATTGTCACTCTCCTAATTCTTTCTGGAGCAAAATAGATTACATTTACACTCTCTTCCACATACTAGTTTTCTAGCTACAGTAATATAAAATAATGTAATATAATATGTGAATATATACTCCCCCCACCTTCCCAGCTTTTTCTTTCTAAAGTTAAATATCTCAGCTTGCTTCACACTTGTTTTAAAGTACGTATATTTTTAAGGTGTCTAAATGTGTATCATTTAAATAACATGCCTTCTGTCTCACTCCTCTGCACACACTCTGCTTTAACAAGGCTCTCCTAATATTTGGTCCACAGATGGAAGCAAAAGATTGCAAAGTGCGGTGAGAATATTACTTTTCTTATGCTACATGATTTGTATCAATTATTGTGACCTAAGAGTCTGTGATATTTTTATAACAGGTATGTCTTTGTATAGGACTTATTTATTAAAGGTAAGCATATAGGAAACCCTAGTTACTCACCTTCAAAAACTAAATCAATTAATGTATATCAATTTACCTCTTTAGATTTCAGAGATATAGATATACTTACAAGTTTCTCATAGAAAGAGATAGAGAAATAAAATAGTATTAGGAATAAACCATATTAATAAAAGTGATATCTAAATAATATCACCATGCTGTGTAGTAGAATGTCTGATTCTATGCTTGAACTCAGGAAGCAAAGGTTGCAGTGAGCCAAGATCGTGCCACTGCTCTCCAATCTGGCAACAGAGTGAGACTCCATCTAAAATAATAATAAATAAATAAATAAATAAATAAATAATAACATAACCTTGAAAGTGACCCATCTTCCAGGGGGTTCCTTCATGTTGCCACTCCTTTTTAAGGACAAACTGAGGCAAGGAGCATTTTTTTTGTTCTATACAAAATCTAGCAGACTGTGGGTATTGGGTGACACATAAGTTCTTGGTAACTAAACTCAAATATGTCTTTTCCCATATATGTTGCTGATGGTTTTAATAAATACCAAAGTTCTCCTGTTGCTTCTGTGAGCCACTATGGGTATCAGCTCGGGAGTGGCCATACATGACAGCAGTTCCATGACCTAAGTGAGTTTCACCCGCTTTTCCTTCCCTAGTGTTCTTGCCCCACCCTAACTAGTTCCTGCTACTGCTTTTGGCTTCTTTGAAGTGAAGAGCTCAAGACAAGGCTTCTAAGTACCCAGCTATCTCCATACATGAACAGTCTAACTGGGAAACTTAAAGGGCAAGGGCCACACCAGCTGTCTCCTCTTCTTCTGCCAATTGTTGCCCATTTGCTGTGTTGAATTCTGTGTAGAACTTATGCATCAGACTCTCTTCACTAATGATTTTTGCATGCCTTCTGCTCCCTAGTCCCTGGCTGCTTCTGCACACCCTGTGAACACTCTGTGCCTGTTTTCCATGGTTGTGGAGAATGAGTGAACAAGTCAATATGTAAAACAGTTTTCCTTATGGTATTGGTCACAGTTATCCTAGTGTTTATATCTGTATTATTCTAACAAGATTCTATAATTAAAAGTATAATTTTTAAAGTCAAAAAGTCTGATTCTAGCAAATTAGAATTTTTTAAATGTAATATCTCAGACAGAACACACTTTTTCAGTCCACAGAAGAAATGTTTTCTTCTGTGTGAGGCATTACATTAAAAAATAGGTAGCAATATATTATTGTGAAATGCAATGCCTAAACATAGATCATATAAAGATTAGCTGCCCTTATATTTTTAGTGAATATGTTCAGCCTGACGAAAGAAAGTTTGCCTAAGATGTTTACCTTTAGTAAACATTACTGCCTTCAGGCAAATTATGACTAATACTTCTTTGAAAAATTTTCTGTGAGGGCTAAGTAACCCTCAAGCAATGACTAGAGTTTCATAGTCCCACATGCTACATGCTTCTCAATATCATTCTCCTCATTTTCAACTTGGCAAGAAATGCTTTATTAATAATAAATATGACATTGATCAAACAAAAATTACAATAATGCTGGTACTCAACCTTTGCATGTGGGTATTTGATATCCCTGTCAAAATTTAACCTGTTGAAAAGATGGAATTTTCCTACAGATGGACTCAGCTTGCTTGTGAATAGGAAATTCCTGAAAACCCTTTTGCTACTACTAAGTTGCATAAAAAGAATTTAATCTGTAACATATTTCAAATTGATCCTTGTTTAGTTAATTGCTGTTGAAGGTTGTTGCTTACTATAGGTAAATTCAAGAAAGGATTCTTTCCCAGATTACTTCATATGCTGCAAGGAAGTGAGTAGGAAGAAGACGGGGCGCAGGGAGATGGAAGACATGGGGTCTAGCCGTCCAATTTAGTCCAGTGGTTCAGGGTTACATAATGTCATCACATGCGTGCAGTCAAGATAGAGAGTGTATTGTTCATTTCTGCCTAACTTATGCTCGGTAGCAAACTACTCCCACATTTACAAAGCTTTTACCAACAAAGAATTCATTTTCTATCACCTTTGTGGATCATCCATGTTGGTGCTTGTTTTCCTCTTTATTATGATTCAGTATGAAAGAATAGCCCTAATCTTGGCCGGGCGCAGTGGCTCACGTCTGTAATCCCGGCACTTTGGGAGGCCAAGCTGGCGGATCACGAGGTCAAGAGATCAAGACCATCATGGCCAACATGGTGAAACACCGTCTCTAATAAAAATACAAAAAATTAGCCGGGCGTGGTGGTGCGTGTCTGTAGTCCCAGCTGCTCGGGAGGCTGAGGCAGGAGAATTGCTTGAAACCAGAAAACGGAAGTTGCAGTGAGCCAGGATCGCACCACTGCACTCCAGCTGGCAATGGAGCAAGACTCTGTCTCAAAAAAAAAAAAAAAAAGAATAGTCCTAATCTTTAACATAACTATCATCTGGCAGAAAAAATGGAAAATGTATGGAACATAAAACTCATAAACTTGACATGAAGCTCATAAAAATTCTACCCACCTGTTGCGTATATATATTTATGCTCATTCTATTTGCCAAAGCCAATAATGCAGCATGACCTTATGTTAGAGAGGAGGGAAATATTCTCTTCTCACTCATTACCAAAGAGGGACCAAAAGGGAAGGGAAGCAAACATGTATGTTTGAACAAATAATATAATCTACCAGGGAGAGGAGAAGGAAAAGAGACTATGTCCCTTCTCCCTCACATCTATCTAATTGTTCCTGATTCCCTGTGACATGGATTTTTTTTTAATTCTTAAGAAATATAAAAAGTTGAGATACTTAATGGCTTAAAAAGCTATCTAAAGAGAAATTAATCATGGAGATAACCTGCATGATATACTTAATAGTAGATTTCTCAACTATTGTTAAAATGAACATTATATTAAAGTTAGCTAAAAATGAGGTGGCTGGAGTAGAGTTGGCAATATTTTGATTTACTACGTGATACATTTTTTTTATTTCTTTTTGTCCTTATCCTTTATCCATGGCAGATAAAGATAAGAGCAAAAAAGAACTTCATGTGGCTTGCCAAATGGATGTTTCAACCCACAGGAAAGAAGATTTTCTTGAAAGGCAAGGCTTTACATTGCAAGAAATATGATCTGAAGTGAGAACATATTTTTAATTTTAAATCTTGTCTATAATAGACACAACCAAGCTATAAGAGCCCTCTTAGCAGAGGACAGTCAGAACAGAGAGCAGAAAATGGGCCAGGGGCCTTTCCCAGTAACTCCCAAAGGTTCAGGTGCTCTCAGCAGAAGGGAAGGAATGACAGCAGGACATATCTGAATTACCTAGATTTGCCCCAAAGTGACCAAATTTTAACGATAATTTAGCTAGTAGTATATTACCTAGAAAAAGCAAGATTGCGCTTTCCATATCAGCCAACATAGAGACATGAGAGCCAAATAAATTTCGGTAATGATGAAATAAATATAGAGGCACATTTAAAACCATGTTTGCATATGTCTTAACCTATTACATAGAGTTTTTATAAATATAATCTGATATAACCTAGTTGTCTTTTTTACATATGATATCTGAAAATGTCCATTGTTTTCATTTGCTGATCTGTTTTCAGAAATCCATTTTTAGAAAAAGTGAACTAGAAACAACATACGGCTTAGATTCTGTATGTAAGGATGAAGACTGGAAGAAAGAGTGAAGCTCAAGGACTCACCCTTCACCCAATCCAGTTAAACATCTTTGCAGTCACATTTTGTATGAAAGTAATTGTTTAAATTGTTTAAAATATGAAATAATGGAATATCTAAAGTTTTACACATTTTTAAGTAGACAAAAATGCATGAAATGACTATTTGATGTGATAACATTTAATTTTGTTTTGGACATTTATCAAAACCTCTGTCTAAAGTTCTAACATCCTTCTTAGTCTTAGTGTTCCCTGTCCTGCAACAATGAGTACCCTTCTAACCATGATCAGTTAGAATTACCTGAACTTGTTGAAACATCAGATATGTTTTAATAGCCATCTGTCTTAATGGATAAAGTTAGGAAATGTCTCCTAATAAGCAAAGCAAGTAAAGAAAAAAAAGATTATTTTTATATCTTAGTCAAGAGGTATTAAAGCTAATATTAAGAGCTGAGAATATTATTTGACACATGTGAGTTGGAGAGAAAAAATAACAAAAGTGGTGGGAAATGAAAAGATCCAGACACTTATTAGATACAGAGAGGTTTAAGATACAAAGGCAAATAGGCAAATTGTTGGTGAGAATATTTGTTTTATCCAAATAAATTAGACTTAGAGTTATATACAATGGAATGGTAAACTAGCAAAAAACAAAAACAAAAAACCGCAGAGAGGAGCTGAGTCTACAGGGTCCATAGTTTCAGTATCAGGCTAACCTAACGATATCATAACAACATCAAGTTCTCACATTGTCTTGAGCACAAGCATACTGAAGTTTTTGTAAGTTACATTTTTAAAATGATGTTTGCATTGATGCTAAGCGCAGCTTAACTATGAAATGGATGATCTCTGGTGTTAAAAATATGGGTCTTTCAGAAAGAGTTCTTAACATAAAAAAAAAAAAACTTTTAAAAATAACTTTAGGGCAAAAAGGGGTTTATGCCAAGGATGTCTGTTCCTGAGTGCTTCGGAAAACTTGAGCTAGGCCTGGGGATGTACTGCCACCGTAGAGCTCAGGCATCGTGCTCACATCACTTGTTTCTCACTCTTGCTCTTGCTTTCACTTTTTCTCTTGTTCTTTCTTAGAAGTTACCTGTTCTCCTCCCTTTATTCTTTTTCTCAATACGCTATCAATTAGCTTTCACCACATAACCATCTTACACACAGACATGTGGCTATCAGCCCTTTCTCCATCTGGCCTTTCAGTTAAGAGCCTGACATTTACTGTTGTCAACCTAAAATAACTAAAAGAGTCAGAATCTAGTTTAAAGAGAATTTATTCAAACACAAAGTTTGAGGACTAGCTGCTCAGGAAGTACAGATTCCAAAGAATGAAAGTCAATGTTCACAAGTATAGAAGTTTGGGATCACTTAAAGAGTCAAAGTTCAGGGAAGCTTAACAGAATTTTCAGCATCATTCTATGTAAGCCTTAATGGCATAGTTACAATTATTAATTGGTCCAGGTGGTACTTTTGTCTTGGGAAATGCATATTTAACATTCCACGCTGAAGATGTAACTGTCATGGCATCTGAGGTGCCATCTGGTCTGAATTAGGTACCAGGCAATAAAGGAGGCAGTTAATCTATAACAAAGATGAGTAATTGGATGTAGGGCCAGGTTTGATCTCTTGTCTCTCCGAGTCATTTTTAGAACAAGAACTATAATCCTAGCACTTTGAGAGCCTGAGGTGGGGGGATCATGAGGTCAGGAGTTAAAGACCAGCCTGGCCAACATCAAGAAACCCCATCTCTACTAAAAATGCAAGAATCAGCCGGGCTTGGTAGCACCCACCTGTAATCCCAGCTACTTGGTAGGCTGAGGCAGGAGAATCACTTGAACCTGGGAGGCAGAGGTTTCAGTGAGTCAAGATCGCACCACTGCACTCCAGCCTGGTGACAGAGCAAATGCCAGCCTCCAATAAACAGAGAGCCAATCTACAGTCTAAGGGGCAGAATTGCAAATATGCTACCTGACAATCTCCAGGGCTTAACTTTTCTCTTGACATAATAAACTTAAATGGTCCTGAAATTTTATTTTATTTTTACACAATGTACTTTTTCCATAGTTCTCAGTTCATGCTTTCAAGAAAGAAAGCCTGACTGGCTGAGCTTGTCTCTACCTGAGCTATAGATTGATCAAAAGTTTAATCAAGATTCACTGTGGAACCAAAAAAAAAAAGGCAACTTTCCTCCACAGTCTGAGTGAGACGAGAGCTTTGATTGTGACTGAGGGGCAGGGCATGAGGTAATAGGAGATAAATTATTAACATGTTATCAAATCCAGAACATGAGTGAGAAGGCAGCATAGAGGAGGATTTAGGCATCTGTGCTCTAAAATCAGACTGCAGGATTAGAATCACAACTCCACATACTGAACTCAATCTTCCTAGACCTGGGAAATGGGCATACAAAGAGGACCTTCTTTATAAGCTAGTTGTGAAAATTAACTAAGAAAATTTATGTTCCAGTCACCTAATAATTATTCAATACATATTAAAAACACACAAAATGAAAGGTTACCTTTTACAGAGAGGTCTAAGGAAAGCAAGAAAAGTTGAAGGCACAAAGGATCTGAGATGGAGAAACAAGAAACTGGTATATTTTCTGACCAAATGTCTTCAGTGTTGCTGTCAAAGTAGATTCCGCCTATTAGATCTCTAGTGATCTTAATCTGATATGACCATAATTCCAATACAAAAACAGTAAGGATTAACCTTAACGATACAGCAGAGAGACTCTGGTTGACACCTTTAAATATTTATATGATGTGTAGAATAATAATAGAATACAACAGCCATAATGATAGTCAACATTTATTGGAGATTCGTTACATGCTGGGGTCTGCCTTAAGTACTTTTTATGTATTAAGCCATTTAGTACTTATATCAAGCTCAGAAACTTTTATTATCAACATTTTAGGAGCAAAGAAACTGAGGTATAGAGAAGTCAAATAACTTGCTACACTAGCAAGTAGCTAAGGTAGAGCTCAAAGCCTGACCTTCTGCAACAGATAATGCATTACACTGCCTCACTAAGAGAGATATCCGATAGTAGCCCTCAGACTTTTCAAAAAAACAAATATACTGACGGTGGGTGAAACAAATGAAATAACTTGAAGAAGAAACAAACTGCAAAAAAGTTTATTTATTAACGATGTAATAATAAATATGTAATTTTATAAAACACCCTAATTCTAGAAGGAAAAAAGCATTCTTTTTAAACTGATTACAAAAACAATCCCGGAAAGTGAAAGAAATAGTTATTCAAATGATTGTATCTGAAATCTTGGGTGTAAGCTGTTTCCTTCATCTGTTTCCTCCACCAAAAAAACAAAAAAAAAAAAAAAAGAGGTTTGTACTATATAGAGTCATCAGGGTTGCAATAGTGACCTAACAGGAAGCTGGGCTATTCCCAACTGCCAGTGATCTCAAACAGACTCTGAGGCTCCCTCTTTGCTCCAACGGACAGCAGCGTCTTTAGGCTGAATAATAGTCAAATTCTTACCTCCCTCTTTCACTGCTAGTAAGATCAGATTGCATTTCTTTCAGTATTTTTAAATCCCCAGTTTCTTGATCTGTTTCTAAAAGAAGAAGTAGAGAAGACAAATCATCTCTTCAATACCTGGAAGGAAAAAGAAAATTACCTCAACTCCGTTTTGAAAAAACCACTCCAAGAACTTTCATCAGAGATTTTACTTGTGAGTACATGGCGATATACTGTCTAGCCCATGAGAAATAACTTCAATTTCCTTTTCTTGGGGGAAAAGCAGGGTCCTGAGAGACAAACAACTGATAGGGGAGGATTACTGTTTATTTGCCTAAAATGAAAATCAACCCTTCCCTGTAAACAAAGCAAACTCAAACTGCAATGAAAATGAGTTCTCAGCATTTTGCATTTAATTGTTAAGCAAATTTATGTGCGATGTTTATGACTTTAAACCGTGAACATTTTTGTGACTAATTGGTGTATGTAACTGTTTTATAATTAGAAGATTACAGGAGAATTCATTACTAATTGTGCTTGGTTAATTGGAAGTTTTTGAAAGTTTGGTTTACCTTTCCATTTTATTTCATAACATTTAATAAGAAGACTGTCACTCTTCTGTGTAAAGAATCTTCCGTCAATACCATTAGTTAATGACATTTAAAATGATGTGTAAATATTCAAATAATTATAATCTAAATTGAATACTTTATGCCAGCATTAACTAATCCCTCTAAGGAAATATTTTACAAGTCTCCAAAGACTAAAGTTTATATTCTGAGATGACTAAATGAGAATACTTACGAACAAGTCTATGTTGTGCAATTTTGTAAATTAAAACAATAGATAACGTGCCTACATGATGTACTGTTATGTTGGATACAAAATGTTTGCTTCTATTAAGACAGGAAAGCATGTAATGCAGCACTAAACAACCACAGAAATATAATGAGACAAACTATTATTTAACTATAAAAAAGCACTCTTTAGTATAAAATAATTGCCAAATATAAGGGCCAAGAGTACTACCATGTGGGAGAGGAGAAAAGATAAGCAACAGCCACACTGTGACTCAGTGCCCTGGAAATTAGTCACAAAATGACTTTGTATAACGTGAGATAATATGAATACAAAGGGCAAAACTCAAGCAGGAAACATACTGCACATAGAGTCATATTTCTTGTGTAAAAGCATAATATTTACATGAAAGGGGGAAGGTGTGACAATTTTGAGAGATATTGCAAAAGTTTTGAACATGACAAAATCTTCATAACACATTTTAAAAATTATTTTAAATCTGTCGTTCTAGTGCATGACTATTTGAACATATAGTATCCATATCTCATCTAATCCTTAAACTAAAGAGGGAATAGTCCCTGAAATTTATTTGAGTATGAAATGTTAGTTTATGGCCTCTAGCTTAATAAAAGTATATAAACTATAAATAGGGATAAACAAAGATTGAAAAACATTAATGTAAATACAGATAACTAAGACAAAGTAAAATTTTTAAAATAAGAGTAAAGCTTTAAAATACTTTTTTTTTTACTGATTTGAGTAGTTATATTGGAAAACCACGTTTTTCTATTTCAGATGATCACAGAATCTTGTTAGAAAGTTTTAATGACATACATACTACTATTTGATTCCTATTTCTATTATGTATACTGAATTGGACAAGTTTTTGTTTGTTTTGTTTTGTTTGTTTGTTTTTAAGGTATAGTCTGATATCTTTCGTTTTACCTCCAATGACTAAATCACATTCCTTTTGGAAATGTGGTTCCTGTTCAAATAGAGTATGCCACCAACTGGTATTTGATGGTCTGACTGATTGACCATATATCATTTGCTTGTTGATTGTACAACTAGTTTGGCTAAAATCTGCCATAAAAACTTATTGTTAAATTAAATAATAGCACATAAAATGAGAATGTATTTTGTAATAAACTCAAATTTTCAAAATATTAATTCTCTTAAAAAGTAATTTTCTAATCTTATTGTAAAGACTTACTTTAATGCCAGAATGCCTATCCATGTAACCAAATAGTAAATATGCTATCAATTCCTTAGGAATGGTTGGTTGATTAAATTCAGTGTCACAAAATTAGATATATTTCAATTGATATCTCTACCTAATACAAGAAAAAAATTCAAAGTAAACATCCTTACAACATATAATAAGGAAGAGACAATATAAAAAGTGAAAAAAATTACTCAGACTAGGATTTTCAAAAAAATCTTATTTTTCGGTATAAATTAATTAAATTGAACTATAATATAAATTAAAATGGGCTAGTTATATCATCAATGTATTTTACTATGTGGACATGACTAAGAATTGTGCTATAATACAACTCATCTATTCTCAATAAAGGCCTTCTACAATCAGCCTTACTTTTTGTCTACCATCTACAGCAATTAACTCATTTGAGGAATTAAATTTGGCTGGTTGCCTTTTTAAAACACAAAAATATTTTCATGCATTAGTGTCAAAGGTAGATTCTGCTATCTTTTGTAGAAATATAGCAGCACTATAATTCTTTCTGATTGCTGCAATGTGCATTTGGAGAAATTTGAATTCAATAGACATGTGTTTCTGGTTATCAAATCTCACCAAAATTAGGGAAGGGTTCAAGTATTTCCAGCAAGTTTTCTTCATACTAGACCATCTCTCCTGGCTCTCTGAGATCCCCACTGACTGCTTTCTAAGTGTTATGTATCAATTCCAGGGGCCCATACCTGTCCTCACTTCTCCAAGGGTCAGGTGCCAAGTAAAATCATAGCCTGAGATTCAACTACCAGCAACTACCAGTTGCTGAGAGCAACTTCATCACGTCTACTTTTCTTCTTCCTCAAACCAACAATAACAAAAAGTATGGACCCATGTCAAATCCACTGTTTTCTTTTCTCTTTAAGCCTCCCTTGGGATATTATGTCCTTTCTTAGTTGGAACAATGAGTTGTTAAAATGAGTTCAAAAACAAAAGAATGTAAGGACACCATGACCCATAATAGAAGTCCCAATGCTGCAATACTACTTTCCCAATTGTTCCATCTGATGGACCACAGGTCTCTGTGTAGACTTAGAATTATTGCAAGGAATTCCCCAGTCAACATGTGAGTAAAAATTACTATATGTTATTGATTAGGACATAATAAAGCTATTTCAGCATCAGAAATGCGAAAGCATTCATCAGTACGACACTGATAAAATGTAAATACTGTTTTTATTACCAAGCATGACATGCCTTTGACACCCTGGAACTAGAGCCATCACCACGCTGCTGGCAAGCTAGTCTATCTCTCCTCCTCTTGTTGATCCTTATCTATTTCTGTTCAGTCCTTGAATTCTATGATAATTCATCTATAAGCAACACTTCCTTCCTCATTCCCCATTTCCCAAGGCTTAAAAACAGAGTAAATCTCAGAAACAGGTAAGTCTCCAGAATAATGGTATTTATTATTAATAATTTGGTAATATTTAAAGTCCACTTAGGAAGCTTCAAAGATTAATTTTCGTCTCAGAAAATGAATCACAATGGTTATATTAAAATTTAATACAACTTTTCTCTAGCTTTCTGAACACATGGAAAATACTTTAAATTTTTACTATTTTTGTCTGCTAATTCTGGTTTTGATGTCATTTAGACTTTTCTCATTATGAGTTATATTCTACTATTGAGTACCTAGTAATTTTGATGTGGTTGCCTAATATTATGAATTTTATCTTATCGGGTATTGTATTTGTTGTATTTCTATAAATATCCTTGAGCTCTTTTCTGGGATGTAAATTACTTGAAAACAGTTTTATATTTGGTAGTTTTGCTATTAAACTTTGTTAGGTAAGACCAGAGAATTGTTTATACTATGGTTAATGTTTTCCTACTACTGAGGCAAACAACTGAGTATTATACTCAATGCTTCATAAATTGAGAGCTTTGCAACTTGGGTACAAAAAATATTCCCTGCTTTACATATGTGGGCCCCTCTGACCCTTTTAGGTGGTGCTTCACCCAGTCTTTAGACTTTTATGAATGCACAGACCAATATTCAGCTGAAGATTAGAAGTCGCCCTGAAGATCCCTAGATCTCCCTTTCTGTATAACTCTGTCTTCTCTGATGCTTGGTCCTGTATACCCTAACTACCACCTGAGACTCTTGTCTAAACTCATAGAAACTAAACTGAGTCTCTTCAATCAGTCTGCTGGAACAATGTAAAAATGTGGGACTAAACACTTGTTTCTTGTCTCTATGAAGTCACTTCTCTCCACTGACCAATATAATTTCTTATACTTTTTCTTTCTTTCTTTTTTTTTCTTTTAGTTATTTCAGGTAGGTAGAAAAATCCAATCCCTGTTAATACGTGGTGGTTAGAAGTAGAAGAGCTTTTAAAATTTTATTTTCATAACATCTTAAAAAACAAAAGATGGATATAAATTCAAAAAATGTAAGGGCAACGAGCCTGTAAATTTAGTTTGCCTGAATAAGATAAACATACATTTATTGTTTATTGTAGCCCAGGAGCTATGTTATATGAGTACATATGTGTTTATACAACAAAGAACATAAGATCACTATTTCTAAAAAAATAGTTATTTCATCTTAAATAAGAATTTTATTGGTTCATTATGTTTTCTGATAAGAACAGCCATTCAGGAAGCTAATATCTCACTCTCTTCTATATTTTAGATGCCAAATGAGCTCCACATGCTTAAAACTAATCAAGTAGTCACTTATTCAACAGGCACTTCTCACTTCCCAAACTATGAGTGCTCATTGTTATTTACCTAGATCATAGAGCTTTTATCAGAAATTAATTGCTTTTCCTAATAGTTTCCTATCACAATTTCTTGTAATTATTTTTTCTCCTCTGCTTCCTGGCTACTTTCATATAAAGAAAGCTGAGTAAAGTGAATACAAAGTAAAACCTTCTCTTGTTGTGAAAGGAAAGCTTCAGGTGCTTCCTACTCAATTTTTTAAATGACTTGAGGCAAACAGATAATCCCAAATCAATGACAAACATAGTAGGCATAATTTATATTTATATTAGCATTGGAATTTGGATTTGTAACTATGTGACATTATTCCAGATCTTATACATCTCCTTTGAGTTACGTGATTTTAATCTCATAATAGCAAAGCTATTTAGCCAATGAAGAAAGGAAATCAGTACACATTAAAGAAATGATCTGGTGCTAATGTGGGTTTTCAAAAAAATTAAGATAAGCATTTTTTAAAGAAATATCCAGGCATTCCTGTTAGTGTCAATAATTTTAATCTAATTCTAGATTTCCCAGAGTTAACTTTTTTTAGTATATTTTTCTCTTAAGGAACTGCTGAAGAATGTGTCCAATGAGGAAAAATGTTTAATCAGGGGGAATTTGGACTATCCTCATTTCCCTCATTTCCCATAACAAGAGGGGTCTGTTTTTCTATATGTGGTCAGTTATGGATAAAACTCTTTTCAAGACTTTTTCCTTTTTAAAGTTTGCAAATATTAATAAGAGCCCTCAAAAAAGCAAAAAGTTTCTGAGGTGCCAATATTTGCCATATCACTATTCTGTCAATATTACTCTCCCCACCACCACTTATCGGCATTCGATATTATCATCTAGTATAGAGATAAGGAAGATCCAAATAGCAATTTGACTTCCATAATAGGTGCTGGAAGCCTCTTCTGTAAAAGACATGGGGAGACCATGGATGATCTCCCAGAATGTAAGTGAAAAACTATCTCTCCAAGTATATACTTGCACTTGAGAAGGGAGATCATACCTTTTTTTCCAGATCTCTCAGAATCTTACACACCATCATGAAAGATGTATTTGAGACCTACTTTAGTATCCAAGGATAACAGTATATATAACTAGAATCAAAAACAGTATCAATTAATGATACATCTGAAGAAGTCAACATAAATATTTTAAAAACAGATAAAGCTTGACATAGGGAGGAAGTTGAGACATTGGGCATTAAGATATTCTATGGATAAAGAAATCTCCAATAAAGAATAAGACTTTATCTTTTTGAAAGCCAAGGAAGAGATTAAACCATTTTAAGATCTCTTTCAGTTTTATCATTATACTTGAATAAGCAGATTCAATTTTAATACCTTTAAGCTGAGCATTAACTATGTACTTTTTGTATATTAATCCTTCAAAAGATATGAAAAGTGTACCATGTGATAAATTGTAATCATTTATAAATTAACCTAGTAATGAGGATTTGATGTAACTTACAAAAAATCAAATATTTGATCACCATTCCCAGAAAATTGTAATTGAATGTGTTATGCAGGGCATTAAACAAGAAAACCTTATCTAATTTCTGATTATATGATTATGTGTTGGGTAAGATTTTGATAGGAAAGAGATGAATGGCAATTTAAACTAAGTGGTCTTTATAAAAATGTAAAATAATGAGCATTAAGTATGTGAAACTAAGAGAAAAAATTAACTGTTTATTGAATTCTGTGAATAATGTGGCACCAATTTCCTGTCATTCTCAGGACCCATAGTTCTCAACTTTCATGGCTTTTTTTGTTGTTGTTTGAATGAAAGTGGCTTAAGATCAACTTCTTAACGGCTCCTGGGGGACCATGACTCAGCTGTCAGGGCTCTTCGTTCCTTTAGAGTGATTCAGAGTTTATCACGATGTCATCTGGGCAGATGGTTGTAGTCACCAACAGCTGTAGTTCCTCTCTCGAACCAAACTCAGACCCCTCCCAGATACTTGTCATTAGAAGCAATCATGAATTCTTAGCTTTTTCACACTAAGGGTTATTTTTACTATCAGAAATACTCTCCTTAATAGAAGTGAAAATATTGACTATTTATTTGTCATGTTTACTGTACTTAAAGATAAAAAGTTTAGCTAATATTTGAAACTATTATATTTTTTCTAATCAGAAAGTTTTCTACTTCATCATAAATCTGAAACCAAAAGGTTCTAGAAATCCAGTCTCCGGTATAATGAGTATAGATCTTGCCATCTTTTTTCCCTAAATATAATATAGTAACATTTTTGTGAGAAATTTCCGTACGTGGGCTAATATTTGGATCTCCTTTTGTCATACGACAAGTTGAGATCATCAGAAGCAGGAAGTTGAGAAGTCTCCAATACATTTGTCTAGGCAGAGATAAAATCTGATGGAAACAAGCCTTCAGCAGACATGAAGAAACCGACTTGATATTTTTAGCTACTGATCCTTAAAATTTTTAAAAAGGCAGAATCAACCTGAATTCCAGAACCTGTGAGGAAAGTCTCAACTGTCGTTCCATGTCTTTGCAAACTGTCCTTCCATGTCTTCCATCTCCCACAAGATGTCCCATTCATCACGAATTAAGAGGTTAATTTTAATTAAAAATTAAATCATTTACCAAGAGATACATAATACATAGGTACCTAGACACATAATTAGGAAATAGATATTTTGGGCCTCAAATGCCATTTGCTTATCTAACTCAATAATGGGCATCTAGAAGAGCAAATACTAAAAACAGGTAAAATAGTCAAAAGTAGCCACAGGGCTCTCTATCTCTCCATACCATTCTCATTTTTAATATTATGTTATACCAGAGAAATACACATTTAATGTATTATTCTTTTTTTCTCCTCTCACACCAAAATTCATTGATTTAACTTGCATTCATTTTTTATTCCATTTCCTTTCATTTGGAGCTACTAGGTTTCACAGTTATGCAGAATTGTATTCTTGAAAACCACCATTTGCTTCAGATATGTAATAACTTTATTTGTTTTTTTCCCCTCTTAAGGAAATGCCAATAACATAACATAAAGAGCTTTGCTCTTAAACAAATTGATATGCATGGAAATTAGAGTAATTATGATGAAAAAAGGTGAATTCACTCAAAGAAAACAATGTGATCTTTTTCTGAAAAAAAAAAAAAATCTTCCAGATTTAACTATAAAGTCCAGACAAAATAATTCCATTCATTTTTAGAGAGTTTCAGTAGTTACGGACAACTATACATAGAACAGGTACAATAAAATATTCTTCATTACTATAAAAAAGAAACACTGGCATTATTTCTTGTATTGTGTGTTTTTTTTTCATTTTGTTCATTGTATTTTATGTGTTTTTATTTCATTTTGTTCATTGTATTTTTAGTAGTGAAGATCTGTAGTATATCACATTCTCTTCATATTTCAATTGCAATTTTTAAGAAATGTGTTTACATGTTTACATTTACCTTGTTCTTCACTTTCTAATGATCTCTTTATACCTGTCTCCCTTCCCCTTATTGCCTCTCAATTTTATTTCTCCACTCTCAGGGCTCACACTCCTCTCTTAATTGGCAACAAATATTAATATTCCCTGTTATTATGTAGGAGAACATTATTTTTACCTATCAAAAATATGAGCACCAAAAATAATTTTGTTTTAATTAAATTTCTTAACTTTGGCTCAAAACATTAAATATAAATTTGTTTTAATTAATTTTCTTTTTATTTTCTGTTTTAATTAAGTTTAAATAGGTTTCTTAACTTTGGCTCAAACGTTAAACATTTCCTAGTTATGGTTTAATGAAATGCTAATTTCTAGAGATTGTAAGTAATCTGAAATTTGCTTTAGGTGATAAAAATGAAAATATTTGTGAGAACTGTGTGTCTTTCTGAAGCTTACAGTTGCCCTTTCCTAGAATGGTCCCAATTCCTATGTCTGAGTTAAAACCCTGCCAACATACAAATGCGAGACTCGGGGCGGGGGGAAATCAATTTCTCAGCTCCAGTTTTCTTAATTAAAAAACCTAGATATTTCAGATACTTATTTCTATGATTGCTTTTAGCTCTAGCATGATGTAAATGTGTGTCCTTGCCTCCATTTTTGTTTTTAAAATATTTAAATAAATAGTTTGCATATGCTATATGCTATTTGGTTGTAATATAAAAATATACACTCTTTTTGCCTGGTATTGCTATTTCCTCTCCATAGGACTTTGTTTTGTTAATACTATGAATAACAAAAATACTAGCTCTATACAGTAAACAGTTTTATTCTTAGAAGAGACTTCCTTCCTTTATAAAACCATGTATAATT
>NW_016107491.1:1143530-1172403 GCF_001604975.1 Cebus imitator
TTTTTCTTTCTCTGAGACAGTGTTTGCTCTTGTTGCCCAGGCTGGAGTGCAATGGCACAATCTTGGCTCACTGCAAACTCAGCCTACCAGGTTCAAGCCATTTTCCTGCCTCAGCCTCCAGAGTAGCTGGGATTATAGGCTCATGTCACCATGCCCAGGTAATTTTTGTATTTTTAGTAGAGATGGGGTTTCCTCCATGTTGGTTAGGCTGGTCACGAACTCCTGACCTCAGGTGATCTTCCTGCCTTGGCCTCCCAAAGTGCTGGGGTTACAAGTGTGAGCCACTGTGCCCGGCCGGCCTTGTTTGTTTGTTTTGAGACAGAGTCTCACTCTGTTGCCCAGGCTGGAGCACACAGTGGCTTGATCTCGGCTCACTGCACCCTCATCTCTGAGGCTCAAGCTAGCCACTCTTTTAGTAAACATGATTAGTCAACAAATCTGCAATTACTTAGGAGATTTGATTTTTGTTGTTTTTGTTTTAAGTCACTCTTTGTTTGCAATATTAATTTATTTTTCAAGTTTAGAATGTTTTGCTTCATTGTTTCCCATACTTTATTTTAATCTGAGTATACTTTATAATCTCAAAATTTAACTCTTATGTTAATAATAATAATAATAATAGGCATTGCTTTAATGCCAGGACAATTTTAATGATAAGAAACAGGAATTTGTCATGGGCTTGTATTGTCAACATTATCTTCTCATTTCCTAAGCATCCTTCTATCAATTTTTAAATTGGTTAATAGTTCATTTATGAAAGCAAAAACAGCAAAACAACTGTGAGGTTATATTTGGCTGCTAATAGGAAAACATCACAACACAAGTAGCATAAATAATTACCCTAAATTTATTATCCCACATTATACAAAATTCAGAGGTAAGCTGCTTCAAGAATGGTTCCTTCAACGAGGAACCAGGTTTTTCCTATGTTTTTATTTCCATCATTTGAAGCAGATGAATTTTATTTTTAGGTAATCTGCCTCAACGTTACAAGGTAGCAGCTTCAGCAACGGGTGTCACTTACAGACAGGACAAATAGGAGGAGGAGCTACCTTGTGGCTCTTCCCATATAGCAGCATTCATAGCAAGGAAGATTTTCAAAATCACCCATCCCCAAGCATGCAGATACATCCCTTCTCAACTTATTAACCACAGTTCATATAGAAATATCTAAATAAACACTGTAAAGTTAATGGAATCACCATGGTTAATGTGGGTTAACGGTGATTTACTCCATAGGTGAGCATAGGCTAACCTTCTCTGAGAGCTAGATTTATGAACATATTAAGGAGCCTTCTCACTGTCTGATGTAACAGAGAATGTTTCATGGGCAAGCAAACAAGATGACTAAAAATTTTTGTTTAAGTAGAAGAGAAATGATGAAAATGCATTCACAATCTCATTGACCTAAGGTATTTCCTTTTACCAAATCATCTTTTTCTCCATGAACACCAATTTTTGCTTGGTTAATCTTAAAGCATGCATATATTTTTGTGTACAGCATTTAAAATTCATATCACATGGATTATTCCCCAAATTATCTTCTAGTCATTATCATTGCCCATTTAACTCAGTGTATATTATATCGGGTAGATAGATGTGCCACCATATCTAATAACTTTCATTATGTTGGAAACCTACATTGTTTAAAATGTAATTTTATTTTCTGTAGTAAAATAAACGTGAACGTGCACATAGCCATTTTAATAGTTTTAATTCCCAAGTACGATATTACTAATTTGAAGTATTATCTACATTTCTAAGCATAGAAAGGACACATGTAGAAAAAATGATTAGTTTATGATTAAGTAATAAACCACTTACGTATTTCCTCTTAAAACCTTTCAAAGTCTTGCCTCTTTTGTTCTTTATCTCTGTCCAGTTGATAAAATCCAACTATAATCATTTGCATATTAAATTCCTGTATCTGGAGTGGAGAATTGCTGAATTTTTAAGGCAGCAGAAGTTACTATTAATTTATGGTTGGGATGCCAGCAGCCCAGAAATCTGTTAGTGATAAATTATTAATGCTCCGTTTTATTTTACCTAGAGAAAACATCAAACCATTACCTTTTTAAAAGTCTACTACTTCTTATCATTCTGAAAAGCAATCTCAATCTCTTTCTCACACACAAAATTGAATCACAGCAAGAAATTTTTCATCTTCCTATATGCTCTTCGGTAACTTTCTAATCTATCTTTCTGTTTATATCTGTCTCTTTGTCCCCCGCCCCCCCCACCCCGCAAAACACAAACACACACATTCATTACACACACTTTTCAAATATATTTGTATCCACCACCAAGAAAACCTATCATTTTAATGGAAAATAAATCTTTTCTTCATCCTATAGTTAAATTCTTTTCACCTGTGCCTGGGATCTCATCTGCTATTCATTTTGCTTTTCTTATAGCTTTTAACTCTCCCTCTTTAGCCACATAAAATGATAACCTTCACAAAATTTTTTCCTTCATATTCTTTCTGTTAATTTTCAGCGTAGATTTATAAAATAACATCCCAAATTTCTGTTTTCATAGCCTCCATTTCTGTTCCTACCCCATCTCACTTACTGGTGCATTGTCATTAATGGCATCACCAGTAAACTTGTAAAATATTTATTAGTGTGAGGGGGCACCATGCGTGTCATTGTTAAACCCATGCATATGTTTACCCCTTGCCTTCCGGAACACTCTGTGCTATAGACATTGGTGACTCATGACAATTTTTGGAAATACTCACTTCCCTTAGTGTTTGTGTAACTGCAGCCTCCCAGGTTTTCTCCTGCTTCACTGGCCATTTCTTCTCCATTTTCTCATACTTGTTTTCTCTCTGTTGTTCAGAGTCCACTTCTAGGATATCCCTTCCCAATCTACACACTCACCTCATAGTCACTATGAGGCTTACATGAGTTAATATTTGTAAAAGCATTCAGGAGTGTGCTTGCTCCACATCAAATGCTATATACACTTTTTAAATAAATAGATCTCATTCACCCCACGAAATAATGATTGTTTATCTACTGATTCTCACGTTTTTGTCTCCAGAAGATACCTCCATATCTACATATGGGGCTTTGTATTTCATGGTTCCACTGGAGGTTTCACAAATATTTCAAACTCAAACTGCCACACCTTGAATTAATCACCTACCTAGGGCTATGTGATTTTTTATTTTAGGCTCCCAAATCAGTGCCTGGAACCATCAAATGACTCTTTTGCTTAAGTCAGATGCTCATTGTAGGTGGCCTTGATTCCTGTCTTCCTCACTTGCCCATCATTTTAATCATAAAAGTCTCTTGAATTTACTGTTGAATTTTCTCAAAAATTAGACCACTGTTTTTATTATTGTGTCACAAATCATAGATACATCTCTTCCTAAAACTTCTGGCTTTCTGATATTCCAGAATATGCTTCAAATTGCTCTGTAAAAACTTTCAAGCATGCATGTTAAGATAACTTTTTAGTTTTATATCTTACATTTTTTGAGTTTTATATCTTACATTTATATCTTACATTTGCATGTGGTAAATATTTTGATGTTATGATATAAAATATGGAGAAGATATATGATAATGTATTTGAATATTTTTATATGATATATTCCTTGTTTGAGTCACTCGTGCTTCAGAACCTGAATCATCTTGAATGATCTGTCATTATTTAATCCTATCTTTTAAATTGCCTTTTTTAAATTAAAGATATATATATATATATATGTTTGAGACGGAGTCTTACTCTGTCACCCAGGCTGGAGTGCAGTGACACAATCTCAACTCATTGCAACCTTCACCTCCTGAGATCAAGTGATTATCTTGCCTCAGCCTCCCAAGTAGCTGGGACTACAGGTTCATGTCACCATAGCCAACTAATTTTTGTATTTTTAGTAGAAATGGGGTTTCATCACGTTGGCCAGGCTGGTCTCGAACTCCTGACCTCAAATGATCAGCCTACTTCAGCCTCCCAAAGTGCTGGTATTACAAGCCACCCCGCCAGGCCGATGTATTCATTTTTTTAAAGAAAATTTATTATATAAAAGAGCTCATCTCTTTATTTGACTTATGTCTGTAAAATTTCTCACAGATTTTGCTCATTTGTGTCAAAATTTATCAAGTTTTATTTCCAAGTTTTCAGAAGCTTTTGATATTTCACTTTACCAAGAATATATCTTCCAAATACTATTTCCTTCCAGTTTACAGTTGTCGTATTATTAAGAGCATTACTCCACCTATACTGAGTGTGCAGTGGGGCCTCTTTGATTTTGATAGTAGTATAATATGATTTATTGACACACTATGTATTTTCCATCTTATTTTGCAATTTTTTGCAAAGGAGTCTGGATCTTACTCTTTCTGTTTAGTATCAAACTCAAATTGTTAAGAGCTTAAATGAGAATGAAGTAATGGGTGTTGGCTGTGGTGTTAAAGATGTCAGGAATTCTCTGAATAAAAATGTTGAATATAAAACATGTTTATTTAGTTTGAGGGTAAACTAGATTCTGCTTTCACATTAACAATCCCTCCCCTTCTCCACCATTTCTTTATTTTCTGTTGTCTGATTTGGAGTAAATCACACCTAGCATTTTGAAAACAAATAGGCCATTTTTTTTCTAGCTCTCTATCTACTTTCAGAAAACCTTATCTGAAGGCATTTTCTACTTCTGGAAAAAAATCACAGATGTTGGAGTTTCCAATCATGGATTAAATTTTGCTGAGGAAAATGCACTGAGATTATACACTATCTGCTGTGTTATTGACCCGTTATCTTCACTCATCATAAACACAAATAAGTTTAATGGCCTCATTTAAAAAATGGAAAACTGAATCTTACAGATGGTTAGTGTGTTTTTCCATTAAAAAATTGGTAATCAAACTTAGATTTTTTTAATGCATTTCCTATGTCCATTCTATTCATCTCATTTTGTCATGCTACCTTGCCCTATATCTGAAATAACATCAATACATTTCTTTGCTCCTTCTCATTTCGTTTTAATTGGTAAGTTATTTTGAAAGAAAGTATACAAGAGCACACCTAGAATTTTATTATCACCGGTCCTTACTTTACATCCTCACACTCTGTAAAATATTTCTCTAATTTACTCAGAGACATTATACTGTCCACAACAGCAGACACTTCATGTTACTGAAATCCAAATGAACAATTGATAAAGTTTGATAGAACATATACACACGCACACACACACACACACACCACACACACACACACACATACACTCCATTTAGGCAAAGGTACAAATAAATAAACACTTTCCTATGCTCCTAAAAAAGGTGTACGTCAGCAATATGTCTCCGAATGACAATTTTCAATACCTACTGATATTATTAAAATGTTTAAATTTTAGACCCAATACTCCTTCTCCTGTTAATTTACTATAAACAAGTAACTTTCAAAGTTTGGAAATATTAAACTACAAATATACTTTTGCATGAATGCTTAATGATTGCAAAAATAGATATTACTTAATTGCTCAATAATATGAGAATGGTAACATAAATTTTTAAAAATCCAAAAAGATGTTATGTAGCCATTAAATGAGGTTATGCAAGTCAGTTTGGAAAGTTATCAATGTTTTTTTATTATACTTTAAGTTTGGGATACATATGCAGAATGTACAGGTTTCTTACACAGGTATACATGTGCCATGGTGGTTTGCTGCACCCAACACCCGAGCATCTACGTTAGTTATTTGCCCTAATGCTATCCCTCCCCTAACTCCCCAACCCCCGCAGGCCCCCGTGTGTGATGTTTCCCACCCTGTGTCCATGTGTTCTCATTGTTCAGCTCCCACTTATGAATGAGAACATGCAGTTTGGTTTTCTGTTCCTGTGTTAGTTTGCTAAGAATGATGGTTTCCATCTTCATCCATGTCTCTGCAAAGGACATGAACTCAACCTTTTGTATAACTGCATAGTATTCCATGGTGTGTATGTGCCACATTTTCTTTATCCAGTCTATCATTGATGGGCATTTGGGTTGTTTCCAAGTCTTTCCTATTGTGAACAGTGCTATAATAAACATCATGTGCATGTGTCTTTATAGTATAATGATTTATAATCCTTTGAGTAATGGGATTTCTGGGTCAAATGGTATTTCTGGTTCTAGATCCTTGAGGAATCGCCACACTGCCATCTACAATAGTTGAAATAATTTTCAGCCTCTGATATCCTTTTTTCCACTTGATGGATTCATCTATTGATTCTTGTGTATGCTCCACGATGTTCTTGTGTTGTGTTTTTAAACTCCATCAGGTCATTTATGTTCTTCTCTAAACTGGTTATTCTAGTTAGCAATTTCTCTAACATTTTTTCAAGGTTCTTATCTTCTTTACATTGGGTTAGAACATGCCTAGAGGATTTTGTTGTTAGCCAAATTCTGATGTCTACTGTCAGTTGGTCAAACTCATTTTCTGTTCAGTTTCGTTCCCCTGCTGGCGAGAAGCTGTGATTCTTTGGGGGGGAAGAGGCATTCCAGTTTTTGAAATTTGCAGCCTTTTTGTGCTGGTTTTTTCTCGTTTTTTGGATTTACCTACCTTTGGTTTTTTATGTTGATCTTTGGATGGGGTTTCTGCACGAACATCTTTTTTGTTGATATAGATGCTATTCCTTTCTGTTTGTTACTTTTCCTTCTAACAGTCAGGCCCCTCTGCTGTAGGTCTGCTGGAGTTGGCTAGAGGTCCACTCCAGGCCCTGTTTGCCTGGGTATCACCAGAGGAAGCTGCAGAACAGCAAAGATTGCTTCCTGTTCCTTTCTCTGGAAGCTTCCTCCCAGAGATGCACCCACCAGCTGCCAGTGGGAGCTCTCCTTTATGAGGTGTCTGTCAACCCCTGCTGAAAGATATCTCCCAGTCAGGAGGCATGGGTGTCAGGGGCCCGCTTGAAGAAGTAGTCTATCCCTTAGCAGAGCTTGAGCACTGTGCTTCAAGATCCACTGCTGTCTTCAGAGCTTCCAGGCTCTACTGAGGCTGCGCCCACAGCCATCCCTTCCCCCAGGTGCTCTGTCTGTCTCAGGGAGATGGGAGTTTTTTCTATAAGCCCCTGACTGGGGCTACTGCCTTTCTTTCAGAGATTCCCGGCCCAGAAAGGAGGAATCTAGAGAGGCAGTCTGGCTACAGCAGATTAGTGGTGCTGCAGTGGGCTCTGCCTAGTTCAAACTACCCAGCAGCTTTGTTTACACTGTGAGGAGAAAACTGCCTACTCAAACCTCAGTAACGGTGAATGCCCCTCCTGCCACCAAGCTGGAGCATCCTAGGTTAACTTCAGACTGCTGTGTGGGCAGTAAAAAATTCAAGCCAGTAGATCTCAGCTTGGTGGACCCCGTGGGGTTGGGATCTGCTGAGCTAGACCACTTGGCTCCCTGGCATCATCCTCCTTTCTAGGGGAGTGAATGATTATCTCCTGCAGGCACCCCAGGTGCCACTGGGATATGGGAAAAAATCTTTTGCAGCTAGTTCTAATGTCTGCTCAAATGGCTGCCCAGTTTTGTTCTTAAAACCCACGGCCTTGGTGGCATAGGCATCTGAGGGATTCTCCTGGTCTACAGGTTGCAAAGACCATGGGACAAGCATAATGCATCTGCGCTGTAGTGCACCATTCCTCATGGTACAGTCCCTCACAGCTTCTCTTGGCTAAGGGAGGGAGTTCCCTGACCCCTTGCACTTCCTAGGTGAGGCGACACCCTACTCTACTTTGGCTTGCCCTCTGTGGGCTACGCCTACTGTCTAACCAGTTCCAATGAGATGAGTCGGGTACCTCAGTTAGAAATGCAGAAATCACCCACCTTCTGTGTTGATCTCACTAGGAGCCATATACCAGAGCTATTCCTATTCAAAAGTCATTAATATTATCTCATTCAATGGCAAAGGAGTTTACCAAATGACATATGTGTAGTGATCATTTGCATATGCTCATGTAAATACAATCACATGTATACACACACACATATTCATGTGCATAAGAAATCATACACAACAGAAGTTGTTTCTGAATAGGTAGATTGGTGGTTATTCTGTATTTTCTTATTCTGCTTTATATTTTATGATTTTGGAAAAATAGACATGTATTTCTTTTCCAATTTAAAAAGACAGTTTTAATTTTTTAAATACTAAAATAATAGAACAGTTAAATATATAGCTAAAAAATAAGCAGAATACTCCAATTTTGAAAAAAATTTAAATAAAAGCAGTTTGTAAGAAATCTTCATTCTCTCAATCCTTTCTACCTTTGGAAGAAAGTATTTAAGTGTATTATGAATCGTCATAGTATAATTTTGTTTAATTATAATGAATACCAATTTAACAATATCACAGAGTGCTTTCTTTAGACTTATGTTGATATATCACTTAGATGAAAAATGAACTATTTTTTGTAAACGGCATCAAACATAAATAAAATAGGCAATGTTTAAATGATTTCACTGATAAACCTTTTTCTAATTTTTCCCATTACAGAGATAAGAAAAAATAATATTTTGGGATGACAGAGAACATGTAAGCTTATCATGGTCTTATAAATCATATCAAAAGAGGAATATGCTATAGATATTTTAAAATAGAAAAATTGATATTATGAAAGTTATTTCTAATCAAAAGTTTGCAAAATATACAGAGAAAAAATTCTGTGAAAACATTTTTCTGTTTTGGACACTTGTAATAACTGTAAAAAGAAACTAATTATTGCATCAATAAGGTGCCGATAAAATATATCACATTTTAATGATTTATTGTGGGACCGAATTCATTCAGACACAATAAACACCTTATATAATAAACCTTGAAAGCAATTTGGAATTCTTTGGTAGACTGCACAGTATATTAGAGACTCTATAGTCATGAGCTAAGCCAGAAACTACAATGTAAACAACTAAGTTCATTATAACAGCCTCTCTAGTACTGGCCTTCTGTGCAACTCTATACAGACAGTAGTTAACTCTAATCTGTAAAGACATTGACCCTTCAGCAAATCAGTTGTGGCCTGATGCTGATGTGATTCCATTACTGTCTATTTAATAGGATTTTTGAGAATACATTTCATGACTACAGAATTCGGGTAGATTTTCTGAGAAACAAAGGCAGAAGAAAGGAAAAAGTGATTAATTAAATAATAATTGTCTTCTCTATAATAAAAGATTAATTTATACTTGAGGTTCATTACCCATTATATTCACTTTTATCGATACCATTTAAAATAATTTTAGCTTATGTATTTGTTTTAAATTTCTCCAGTGACCTTTTGCTTTCTGTAAGAGAAAATACAAAATAAAACAATTTTTACTGAATCTTTAATTCATAAAAGATTTATTCCACAAATATCCATTGAGTTCCAGTGGGTACCAGAAAGAAAAACATGATTCCCACATTTCAATGTGAAAGAAAAGACAGAATAAGCAAATAAATATATAATGTGTAACACAGGAAGAGGCACAGTGATTTTAAAAGCATAGGAAGGAAGAGAACATAACCATCAACTATTTTATGCTCTGAAAGACACCATTTGTATAGAGATTTTATATAGAAGCAGTATTTCCATTCCATTCATGAGATCAAGTCAGGGCAGGATGCCAAAAGTGGAGAGATAATAATGACAATATGGGTAGGATTTATCAGAAATTTCTCTCTGCTGCCATTGGGAATATCTTTCCACCATTTTTCATATTAGTGATAATGACTGATCATTTTCCTCAAATATTGTGATACATACTACATATTTAGATGGGGGCCATTAGAATGTTTAGTATACGAATTTTATTATGCACAATTAGGAAAAAGATCTCCAATTTCAAAATAAACTTTCTGGGTACTTTCATAGCTACTCTGAACAACTAACTGAATCAGTAAACAAATCTATTTCTCAATTTCAGGTTACAAAAATTGACTTCCTGGGCAATGCCTTCTGCTCTCTTACATGTATTTTGCAATTACAGTTGAGAAATGAGGGTAGAAAAGGAATTAGTGAGGATTTGTTTTTCCTGCCAAGCCTTCCCTTCTTATTGTGAGCAAAAAATACACTTTCTCATTGGAGGATACTTCTAGAAAACATTCATTTTCCCAGACCAGTTCTTCAACTTTAAAAAAACAAGCACAAACAAACAGACGTCATAATTTGGGCAAATGATCATAAAATGTACGACATAAGAAGTTGGCGATTTCTATATTTTCTACAGAAATGTGACAGGTATCACCAGTACTGCCTAAAGGTTAATAATAATGTCGCAAGAAACAGAATGGAAGTCTGTAGCTATGCAGAAAGGAAAGAATTGAATTGCACGTGAGAAAGTAGACTCTAGGACGAGTGTATCTTCAGCTCCAGCCTACTGATAGAAGGGCAGTAACCCCACTTCCAAGACAAATTTACTAACCAAGTTAGAAGCACTTCCTTGAAATACTAGGAATGTTCCTGCTCTGACATGTGTATCCCCAAAATGTTGGAGACCCAACCTCCAATGTGACTATATTTGAAGGTAAGACTTTTAGGAGATAATTAAGTTAAATGAGAGAATAAGTTTTCGATCCTAATTCAGTAAGACTGATGGTCTTAAAGAAGAGAAAGACATCTCTTTCTCTCTCTCTTTCTGTCTCCATGTGCACACAGGACAGGAAAGGCCATGTGAGGACATAGTGAGAAAGCAGCCACCATTGGCAAGCCAAGAGAGAGCCCTCACCAGGAACCATTGGGCCAGCACCTTGATCTTGAATTTCCTAGCCTCCAGACCTGTGAGATACAAATTTCTGTTGTTTAAGCCACACGGTCCTTGATACTTTGTTATAGCAGCCCTAGTAGACTAAGATAGCTCCTGAGAACTTCACCCACAAAATCACTTGTATCCTTACCTGATGAAGATCCATTCTAAGACTTTGTTGGCTAGGTTGAAAGTGACAGCAAATAAAAGCCACCCTGAACTGGGTCTGATGCAGTATTCTTGCCAAACCTCAAATCCGGACCAGTTCATCCTTATGCATTGAGTTTTTTTTATTCATATTTGCTTGTTTCTACCAGCTTAACTGTCAACATAAATTTCATTTATAATACTGTATGTTCAGAGTTCCAAAAAACTGGTCCTACCAACATAGTTTGAAATATGATGCCATTATAAGATGATGACTGCCTCTATCAAATCTTTACTGCCTTTTTCAAATTCTTATCATTTTTATTAAAATCAATCACACTAATCAATCTATACATCCATGTTTAAATATGACTTTTACTAATTTTCTTTCACCAACACTATTTTTAAAAATCTGACAGCATAGAGCAATGATTAAACATATTTGCTTCAGGGTCAGATATAGTTACACTGCCACTTACAAGCAGTTTTTTGGACAATTTATTTTGTTATTTTGAACCATTATTTCTTAAAATGAGCATAAGATAACATTTTCTTAAGGCAAGTGTGAGATACAAATGAGAAAAACAAAATAATAATAAGGATTCAACAATGAAAACTATTTGCATTAAAGATTGATAGAATTAGAAGGACAAATTGTAATTCAGCCTCCCTATAGAAATAAAGTGGCATCTACAGAGCAAATCTAAATAGACTTAATCTACATATAACAATTAATTCCAGATAATTTGAATAGACTATGTTTGAAAGGAGACTCACATGAAACAGAGTTTGCTCTTTTAAACTCTTTAGCCAAGATTTTTTTAAAACTGGGGTATAAATGCTTTGTATTTCCTTTCATGTTTGAAAGGAAAAGAAATATAGTACTTAACAGATTTTCAAGTTTCTCTTTTTTTTATTGTAATTTAGGTTCTGGGGTACATGTGCATATCATGCAGGATTGTAGCATAGGTACACACATGGCAATGTGGTTTGCTGCCTTCATTCCCCCATCACCTATATCTGGTATTTCTCCCCTCATTATTCCTCCCCACCCTCCCCACCCCCGCTGTCCCTCCCAACTGACCACAGTGTGTGATGCTCCCCTCCCTGTGTCCATGTGTTCTAATTGTTCAACACCCGCCTATGAGTGATGACATACGGTGTTTGGTTTTCTGTTCTTGTGTCAGTTTGCTGAGAATGATCATTTCCAGATTGATCCATGTCCCTATGAAGGACATGAACTCATAAGTCTTTATGGCTATGTAGTATTCCATGTTGTATATGTGCCACATTTTCTTTATCCAGTCTATCGATGATGGACATCTGGGTTGGTTCCAGGTCTTTGCTATTGTAAACAGTGTGGCCATGAACATATGTGTGCATATGTCTTTATAATAGAACAATTTACAATTCTTTGGGCATATACCCAGTAATGGAATTGCTGGGTCAAATGGTATTTCTATTTCTAGGTCCTTGAGGAATCACCACACTGTATTCCACAATGGTTTAACTAATTTACACTCCCACCAGCAGTGGCTTCCACAATGGTTGAACTAATTTACACTCCCACCGACAGTGTAAAAGTGTTCTTATTTCTCCACATCCTCTCTAGCATCTGTTGTCTCCAGATTTTTTAATGATCCCCATTCTAACTGGTGTGAGATATTATCCCAGTGTGGTTTTGATTTTAATGACCAGTGATGATGAGCATCTTTTCATATGTTTGTTAGCCTCATCGATGTCTTCTTTTGTAAAGTGTCTGTTCATATCCTTCGCCTACTTTTGAATGGGTTTGTTTGTTTGTTTCTTGTAAATCTGTTTTAGTTCCTTGTAGATTCTGGATATTAGCCCTTTGTCAAACGGGTAGATTGCAAAAAATTTTTCCCATATTGTTGGTTGCTGGTTCACTCTAATGATTGTTTTCTTTTGCTGTACAGAAGCTCTGGAGTTTAATTAGATCCCATTTGTCTATTTTGGCTTTTGTTGTCATTGCTTTTGGTGTTTTAGTCATGAAGTTCTTGCCTATGCCTATGTCCTGAATGGTTTTGTCTAAGTTTTCTTTTATGGTGTTAGGTCTTATGTTTAGATCTTTAATCCATCTGGAGTTAATGTTAGTGTAAGGTGTCAGGAAGGGGCCCAGTTTCTGCTTTCTGCTCATGGCTAGCCAGTTTTCCCAACATCATTTATTAAACACGGAATTCTTTCCCCGTTGCTTGTTTTTGTCAGGTTTGTCAAAGATCAGATGACTGTAGATGTGTGGTGTTGCTTCTGAGGCCTCTGTTCTGTTCCATTGGTCTTTGTCTCTGTTTTGGTACCAGTACTATGCTGTTTTGATTACTGTGGCCTTGCAGTATAGTTTGAAGTCAGGCAGTGTGATGCCTCCAGCTTTGTTCTTTTTGCTTAGAATTGTTTTGGCTATGCAGGCTATCTTTTGGTTCCATATGAAGTTTAAAGTGGTTTTTTCCAGTTCTGTGAAGAAGGTCATTGGTAGCTTGATGGGGATAGCATTGAACCTATAAATTACTTTGGGCAGTATGGCCATTTTCACGATGTTGATTCTTCCCAACCATGAGCATTTTGGAGATGTTTTTCCATATCTTTGTGTCGTCTCTTATTTCATTGAGCAGTAGTTTGTAGTTCTCCTTGAAGAGTTCCTTTACAACCTTTGTTAGTTGAATTCCTAGGTATTTTATTCTCTTTGTAGACAAACCAGTAAATCTGGAAGAAATGAATAAATTCAAGTTTCTCTTTAGACATTCCCTTGTTTAGGCTTGTACTAATCCACTCATTCTGGCTTTGACTGTTGGGTGAACTTCTCTGCCCTATTCCCAGATGTGATATGCAAATCTCCAGGTTTCTAAACTTTATGAATTATTCCCTTCTCTAATGAGGTTAATTAGGGTTTGGGCTGAAACCCAGATTCCTTTATATATGTGGATAGAGTGATGTAGAAGTATTTTATGATAATAAATATAAATGAAATTTAGAGTTTGATATAGAAATAGAAAACATTTAGGCAACTCACTGAATCAAAAATTACAATAATGATCAAACTTATATTGGTAAATGAGTTCTACTTGTAGAATTAGCAAACCAGAGTAACCAGATTTTATCTTGTAGTTTGCTTTGTGGTAGTTCCAACCATCTTGTTCAAGCTGAATTAAGGTAATATTAAAAAATACACACAGAGAGAGAAGCTTAAGTAAATTATTTATTCATTATATTTTCCTGGGTTGGGCTTTGGCCTCTATTTCATCTACTTTGTTTATTTTCAGGATGCTCTGGGATAACATAGTCGAAGTTCTAGTTCTACCTTTGTCACTTACTGGCCATCTACCCATATGATGCTGAAAAATATATTATGTAGCACTAAGATAAATTCAATGTACCTGCATAGTACTATTCAAAATACTTGGACAGTATTATTGTCAATATGTAGCCTAACAGATAAGAAACCACAATAAAAATAGTAAATCAGTCTCCAATACCGCCACTCTTCAGTTTGCCTGAAACACAGATGCGGTTTACGAAGTCTACCAGAGAGGCCTTGAACATCAAAAACATCAAGCCATTGTTAAGTACCTTCAGCCAGGTACCTGCCAGTGAAAATGAAAAAAAAAATGTGCCCTTGATTAAGATTTCAGAGTTGTTCTAGAAAAAGAAACTATAAATCATTCATCATATGAAAACATTTTAGCTATCATTTCTCTTGCTATTGGGTGAGTAACTGAAGCTTAATGGTGAAGAAAACAGGCTGTAGAGCCAGACTGCCTGGGTATTTGTACCACATCTACACCTTTTGTATTGTTGGGAGACGTTTTGGATTGTCTTCCTTTGGATCAGTGTGATATAATATTTATTTCTGTGGAAAAAAAAAATGTTGCTACTTGGAAATCAAATACATTTTATTCTGCTGGGAAAAATTACTTACTACATATGTGCAATGATCTCCTAAGAAGATGATCTAAATCCCAGAATACAGTCTTCTGTGGACCAATTCAGCTCTTTTTGGCTAGGCTTTTCCCTCTATCTCAGAAATCAGGTCTTAACTTGCAGAGTCAGTTTAATCTGGAAAATGTCATTGTTTTCAATACCAATGAGCAGGAAAGCACCCTGGGTCAGAAGCACACTGAAGATAGAGAAGAAGGAATGGATGTAGAAGAAGGTGAAATGGGAGATGAGGAAGCTCCAACAACATGCTCTATTCCAGTTGATTGCAACCTGTATCCAAAATTCTGGTCACTTCGAGATTACTTCAGGAACCTTGTGCAATGCTATGAGAAGATTTCATGGAAAACTTTTCTCAATTATTCTGAAGAAGTTTTAGTTGTTTTTAACAGTTACAAATCAGATGATACTCAGTCCTCAAGAAAAAAGATGGAAGAATTGAAAACAGGAGGAGAGCCTGTATATTTTGCAAAATTTTTAACAAGTGAAAAGCTGATGGATTTACAACCGAGTGACAGTAACTTTGGTTGACACAACCTGTTGCAGTATCTCATTTTATTCCTATATCTCAAAGGGCAGGTCAAATTCAAAAGTTCAAACTATGTTTTAACTGATGAACAATGACTTTGGATTGAAGATACTACAAAATCAGTTTATCAACTACTATCTGAAAACCCCCTGATGGAGAAAGATTTTCAAAGATGGTAGAGCATATAATAAACACTGAAGAAAGCTGGAATTCATGGAAAAATGAAGGTTGCCCAAATTTTGTGAAAGAAAGAAAATCGGATACAAACCTATGAGAATAATTCAAGAAAGAACAACACCTGAGGACTTCCTAGGAAAAGGAGCCAGCAAAAAAATTCTGATGGGAAATGAGGAGTTAATAAGGCTTTGGAATCTTTGTCCTGATAATATGGAAGCCTGTAAATCAGAGACAAGGGAATATACACCCACTTTGGAGGAATTCTTTGAAGAAGCCATTGAACAGGCGGACCCTGAAAATGTGGTTGAAAATGAATATAAGGCTGTGAACAATTCAAATTATGGTCGGAGAGCCCTGAGACTATTAGCACGGAGAAGTCCTCACTTCTTCCAACCAACCAACCAGCCGTTTAAAAGTTTGCCAGAATACCTTGAAAATATGGTAATAAAGCTAGCCAAGGAATCACCGCCTCCTTCTGAAGAAATAAAAACAGGTGAGGATGAAGATGAGGAAGATAATGATGCTTTACTGAAGGAAAATGAAAATCCTGATGTTTGGGGAGACAAACCTGTAACAGGGGAACAAATAGAAGTATTTGCCAACAAGCTGGGTGAACAATGGAAGATTCTGGCTCCCTACTTGGAAATGAAAGACTCAGAAATTAGGCAGATTGAGTGTGACAGTGAAGACATAAATATGAGAGCTAAACAGCTCCTGGTTGCCTGGCAAGAGCAAGAGGGAGTTCGTGTGACACCTGAGAATCTGATTAATGCACTGAATAAGTCTGGATTAAGTGACCTTTCAGAAAGTCTAACTAATGACAATGAGACAAATAGTTAGATTCTTTTTTTTTCTTTTTATTAAAACTGTGATAAGATTTTGTTACCAAGCAGCATTTGATAAGAGGTCCATTGGTTTTAGTAAACAATAAACATTTGTATAACAACAACAACAAAAAAAAAAAACAAGAAAAAGAAAATAGTAAATCATTATAAATATAATGTTTTATAATGATACATCTTTGTACTTCTAATATTATTGCTTTAAATAAATGTGGTATATATTCACCATATGGCCAAAGTTACACAATTTTATATTTTTAATTTTAAGTCATATATAAATAACCTTAATGTCAAAACAACCTTTATAGTGATGGCTCAATATCCCAAAAATGTGGGACCCAACAGGGACATTAATAAAGAGATAAAGTAGGCTCTGTGCCGACTTGTCAGAATGTGGTATGTGGCAAATGTGCAGTTACACAGCTTTAGTCCTCCCTTGGGAAACTGCCCAAACATTTGCCTTCCCACAGTGTATTTATTCAGGAAATACTCTTTTCCTGAGAAAAATCTGGCTCTCAAACCTCTCCCTGAGACTATGCAAGTTCTCCATTGGGGAAATAGAGTTGAAAATCTAGTAAAGAATGTTAATTAATAAAAATCTACTTGCAAATCCTAGTTATTGTCAATATCTTGTTGATTTACAACTGAGAACACTACTTACCTAAAGTAAACTTGAAAAATAGGAAATAGAAAGCTATCAGAATTCCTGTAGCGTTTCTTGTCCCCCTCTCCTCCACCATAGTTTTATTCTAATGTTTTCTTTCTTTATTCATTTTCTTTGGTATTAGTGTGCTGTAAACTCACCCAAAATGAAAAACAGTCAAAGTAAAATAAAATAAAACAAAATGAAAGCACATCAGTTAAAGATTAAAAAGAGAAAAACTGGCTGCCAGGTTTTAGTGGACAGAAGGGTAGGCCCCCTGGAGATGAGACAAATTCAGTGGATGGCAGTAATCAACAAGAGGACAACGACATTAGCCACTGCTGAGCAGAAAATTAGAAAGATTCTTCAAGTTATTTCTTTTCTTCTTTTCTGGTTGTCAGGCTTTGTCTCTTCTGTCTTCCACTGGTACACCATAAATAAGCAGCTAAAGTGAAATTTCTTTCCTTTAGACATGGCAAAGTACTCACTGAGCTTAAAGATTAATAGTAAAACTTTAAGAAAGAAAAAAATTCAGCAATATGTAATAAAGAGAGAAAAATCTGAACTAGAAACTTTAAATTATATAAGTACCATGCTTTTAATATACATGTAAGCACCACATATTTTTTCAGGATTCATTTAAAGATGATAAAATAATGTGTATGCTATAAAACGGATGATAAAATAGATCAATAACTGCCAACTAGTTGTATCATACCTTTCTCAAAATGTTGAACTAGAAATCTAATGTTATAATTTAATCCTATTACTCTCTTTAATTCTATGTGAGCCTCTTGCTCTTTTCTTTTTTGCATCCCATACATCTCATTCTTGTCAATATCCGTTGCCATTCCCTTTGAGGTTTTTTCTTCAAACCACCAAAGCCAAATTGCCAAAATATTTTAGCTCCAATGGATCTGAATCTTTAGAACATGCCTTTTACATTGATACCTGTACTGCCTCACCTTACCACTTGCAGTCTTGCAATTCTTAGCTCCCATGCTTAATCAAATTCATACAAAAATGTCTCTCGGTTTGACCTTTAAACTCTTTCCAAATCACTGTTATTTTTCAATTATATTTTTAGGCCTTCAAAAAGCCTGAGATGACATTCTTAACACAGAATAAGCTCTATAAATACTGAGCTTCTATTTTTACAGTGTACCCGAGGTTTTCAAAAGTTACTTATAAAAATCATAATAGCTAACATTATCAAGCTATTCTCCATTCTAATTCTTTTCTATTTAATCCATTATAATACTATGTGGCATGTTCTAGTAAAGTACCCATTTTATAGATAAGCAAATAGAGATAGAAGCAAATATAGTGTCAGGTTTATATACTTAGTAAGTTACAGAACTGGTGTTTGTATGATCTGTTTTAGTTGGCCAGGGCTGCCATAACAAAGTGCTAAACTGAGTAGTTTGTTATTTCCTCATGGTCCTGAAGGCTAGAAGTTTGAGATCAAGGTGATCAGTAAGATTGATTTCTTCTGAGCTTTTGTTCTTGATTTAAAGATGTTAGCCTTTCCTCTGTGTGTGTCTGTGTCCTAATCTCCTGTTTTTATGGGGATTCCAGACATATTGGATTAGGGCTCAACCCCAATGGCATTTATTCTTTTTTTTATTATTACACTTTAAGTCCTGGGGTGCATATGCAGAATGTGCAGGTTTGTTGCATAGGTATACACGTGCTATCGTGGTATGCTGCTTCCATCCCCCCTCCCTGGCCGTTATCTACAATAGGTATTTCTCCTAATGTTATCCCTTCCCAATCCCCCCACCCCCTGCCAACCCTCATCTGTCCCCCCACCTATTCTTAGTAACCTCATTAGAGGTCTTGTTTTGAAATACAGTTGCATTCTGAGGTACTGGGTGATAAAACTTTAACATATAAATTGGAAAGGGGACACAATTCAGCCCCTAAAACAGTCTTACTACTAACCCCCTCTTCTTAATCACTAAACAAACTTTAAAAAGAAAGGAAAAGCTAGAGAAAGAGAGAGGGAAAGGAGAAAAAGGACGAAGGGAGGAAGGGTGAAACAAAGGAGCTACTTGGGATGGCAGCATGGAGCATTACATGGTTTGATTTAATGGCTTTTAGTTTCCGTAAGGGAGATAGCCATCTCTACTACAGTAATGCACCTGCCAAGCAAACCAGAATAATCATGAAGGCAACTGGAGGCAGAGTGCTTTCCCGAAGATGCTGGAGACAAAATAACTAATTCTTGGGAAGGTAGCTTTGTGTGGCGAAGTGTCCATGAATCCTGGAGTCACTGAGATATGAGTGCAAATATTACTCTGTTTTATTCTATTTGGAAAAGTTATATTTCCTTTATGAACCTCATTTTTCTTGAGATGTACTACATCATACTTCTTATAGGCTAGAATTATTGAGGGGATTATGGTTCATATGAAGTTCATAGAAGAATTCACACAAAGTGAAAATCTCAAAGTTCTTCCTTTTTTCTTTCCTTTCTTGGGTCCTCTCTTAGTAGATTCAATATAGACCATTTACCTGTCTTTCACATATTCTTTCATTAATATTAATATTATAAAGAGTAAATTAGCAAATTATGCTTTTCTTCTAATTACCTCTTTTCTAAGCATATATTTTTTTTGCTATCTTTCCCACAGACTCACGTTTCTCTTTTGCTTGAATTTCAGCAATCATTCTTATCTGTCTTCTTTGACTTGAAAAATATCTATCATTTCAGCAAAATTGTAAAAATGTTGAATCTATGTCACTTGTGTTTCATTTTTTATTAAACATTCGTTAAAACAATTTGAAGTATTTCATACCTTTAAAAATGAAAGAAGCAATACAGGACACAATTTTTAAAATATTTATGGCACCATTTCCTAGTACTTGTTTACTGATCTCTTTACTTTTGGTGGAATTGGTAGAAATAAAACACCATGCATATATCCAAAGATCTATACTGCAGCCTAATTTTAACTCACAACGTTTATTCTAATTTATTAATTATTTATCAAGTATTACTTGTATCAGTCATTGTTTGGGGTATTGAACATAGAGTTGTGAATCCTACGTAAAGTGCCTGTGCTAAGAATAGAAAACATCTGAGTGATAGAGACAGCACACATGTAAGCCATAAATATATAAATGGTGACGAGTGCTATTCAAAAAATAAAGCAAGACATTACTGGTATGAATGAAAAATGGTGCAGCTGCTTTGGAAATAGTCTGGAAGTACCTCAAATGGTTGAACATAGAATTGTCATGTGATTCAAGAATCTTACCCCTAGTGATATACCCAAAAGAAATGAAAAAATATGTTCACACCAAAACTTGTCTACAAATGGTCATAGCAGCATTGTTCATAATAAGCAAAAAGTAGAAACGGCACAAATTTGTATTAACTGATGAGTGAATACATTTTAATATATTTATACTATAAAATATTTTCAGCAATAAAAAGAAGCAAAGCAATAATACATGCTACAGCATAAATGGACCCTGAAAACATGTTAATTGAAGAAGCCAGACACAGTAGGCCACATATTATATTATTACATTTAACTAAAATTTTCAGAATAGGCAATACATACAGATAGAGGCCAAACAATTGTTTTCTAGTTATGTAGAGATGGGGAAATTTAGGGGAAGATGGTGATGCCTAAAGGGTGGAGAATCTCCTTATGGAGGAATGAAATTGTTCTAAAATTGAATGTAATAATATTTGTACAAATCTATGAATAATTAAATTATTTTAAAAATTAAATTTATCTAAACCAAAAATTAGTGCTCATTAAAAGACACTTGTAAGAAAATAGATAAGCCAATAACTGAAAAAAATATTTATAATATATATGTATTTGACAAATAATTTATATCCATTACATATAAAGATTTTCTACAACTCAATAATGAAAAGATAAGTAATATTTTTAAAAATTTAAAAGACAAGTAATATTTTTAAAAAGCAAATTACAGGGATAGAGAGGAGCAAAGAAACTGATGGTAGTTTCTTAAATATGGTACTTGATGAACAACTTTCGGAAGAGAGAATATCTGACTGGAATACCCGGCCAGAGGTCCTGAATAAGAAGGAAGTCTGCCATTTCAATGTCTTGTAGAGGAGTGTTCCCAGCATAGGAGATAGCAGTTTAGAAGTACTAAATCAAGAGTGACCTTGGTATATTCAAGAATCAGCAGTATCAATGGAACCAAAGGATTAATAGGTAGAAGTCATAAAGCTGAGTGATTGCTGGAAAGGCTTACAGGAAATCAAGTTGAAAAAGTAGTTGCAAATGATGTATTAGAACTCTTCGCCTTGGTGAAATGATCCCGTCTCACAATGATGAGGATGATAATAACACAGTTAAACATTTCCCAGCTCCTGCTTCATGTGTCAACCTGCACTTATACAGTTAGAAAAGTTATAACATCAGATGCAATCAGTGTAGGACTGGATTTATCCATAATAAACACACCAATCAATACTTATTTTAATTTATCTAGTTGTATGAATAGCACAACTCATTCAGGATATCCTTGAATTCTCTCTCTTTCACATCCTTTATCTACTCAATTACTCAATTTTACCAATACTCTAAAAGTCTCTCATATCTGCTTTTCTCTGTAGTTCCACTGATAGCACTCTGTTTTTAATTTCAGTCTAATCCTCTGCAATATTCTAGCTGTTAATTTTACTTATAACATTGTCTTCTCAATATCTCTCTGTGTATTCTTAATTTTAACAAATGAGCAAGCACATTATACATTATTATATTTTTATGATCCAGAAAATCTACTGACTTTATTTGTAGCATTATTTCTCAAGATGTGTTTAGCATAAATTCCTTAAGGATTCCAGGATTTGTCTATATTTTCAATTCTCCCTTAATGTCTAACATGTCATCATGCACAACTAGTCACTAACACATTTATATAAAATATCCTTGCTTAAACAACATTTGATAAATTAAAAATTAAAGGAGATTTGTCAAGGCACTCTGAAGCCAATATATCAAAAAGAGGAACCTAATGTAAGAATCAGTATGCCTGACTAATTAAGATGGTGCAAAAATCATGCTTGATTTTTAAATACTATGAAAAATATATTTTTACTTTCATTTTCAAATATACTAAGTCAGCTTTCCTCTGTAAAGTTTTCATCAAACAATGTTTTTCTATGCTTGATATGTTTAAATAAATTCTCAAAGCATTATTGACTGAACTGTCACAATTAATCTTGATGAATCACACATGACAAATGATATCTGAAGAAAATTTTGAAAAAAATCTGGTGTAAGATTGTACCTGTGATAGGTTTAACTAATTCAGAAAACTATTATGATAAATGTATCGAGCCACGGGCTTAACAGTCTTGTTCATCTATGAACTCAATTTAGCTGACTGGCTTCCATACCAAGAAAGTTTAAATAAATTATAAATATGGGAATATTGAACAGTTAGAAGAAAGAATGCACAATTTAAAACACATGCCTTTAAATTATGCTACAGTTGTCTGGACAATGAAATACCATCCAAATAGAAAGAAAGTAAAATAGTAAAAATATTATGATTCTGTAGAAAAAAAGTAAATATATTTTAAGGCAGGAAAGTATGTCAAACCATTAAATAAAATATTCTAACTGTACTTTTAAATTTGTGGACTCTGTGATATTGAACAGTTTGTTACACCTATACGGTGGCTTTTAAAAAGACTTTCTTTCCAAACAATCAGCACAATGTAATTCAAGATCAAAAAAATCAAAGTCCACCAAGTCACGTGGTCGCATCCTGAAACTCACTAACAACAAAATAAAAACATGATCCCTCAGACTGTATTTGCAAACCTCATATCTGATAAAGAACATATATCAAAATATACAAAGAATTCTTAAATCTCAACAATAAGAAAATAAACACATAAAGAAGATACACAGATGGTAAATAAGTATATGGAAAGATACTTATCATTCTCATCAGAAAATTCAGACTTAAAACAATAATGAGATACTAGTAGACAAATGTTAAAATAACTAAAGCCCTAGAAATTGGCAGCCCAAATACTGATGAGGAGGCAGATCAACAGGAAATTTCCTTCATTGCTGGTGGGAATACAAAATGGTATAGCCATTTTGGAAGAAACAATTGCTAGCGTCTTACAAAGTTAAGCATCGTCTTAACATACATTCCAACAGTCATCCCCATACATATTTACCCAACTGATTTCAAAACATATGTCCATGCAAATAAACCACACACAATATTTATAGAAGCTTTATACATAATTACAAAAAAACTAGAAGCAACTAAGATGTTCTTCAATACATTAACAAATAATTGCTATAAACCCATATAATGGAATACTACTCAGTGATAATGAAAAATGAGAATGCACTATCTTGCCATGAAAAGATATAAAGGAACCTTAAATGCAAGTTTCTAAGTGTAAGAAGCGAAATTGAAAGCACTACATAATGTATGATTCCAACTATATGACATTCTGGAAAAGACAAACCTATAGATACAGTAAAAAGATCAATAACTTCAAAGGGAATAGAGGGGAGGATGAAAAGAATGAATGGATAAAGTACAGAGAATACTTAGAGTAAAATATTCTGTATGATACTGCAACTAGTCTGTGGATATGTGTCACTATGCAGTCGTTGAAACTCATAGACAGCTACAGCACAAAGAGTGAATTTTAATGTACACAATTTAAAAGTATAACTTAAAAGGCCAGGAATGTGGAAGGAATGCAGGCTGTGACAAGAAAATCTCACTATTATGAATGTATAAGGCAACCTCACTGAAGGAGTTTGGGGTGGAGGAGGGCTGATCTAAATAATTTTGAAAATAAGTGGAGCCTGTGAGTCTAAAGGGAAACAGAACTGAATACAAACACTGCCCTCTAGTTAATAAAGATGTATCCCAGATATATGGGTTAACAATTTTCCTATTGTTATACATGTATATTATAATGGAACAATTAATTAAAGAGTTGGTGGATGGTGGGAGTCAAGTTTCTCACTATTGGGAGAAAAGGTTTACAGATATGTCAAGAGAGAGGGCTAAAATAATTCATGTGTTGAATACATGCATAAGAACTAACGTTTGGCTTAAATAGACAAAGCTGGTTCCTTATTTATTTATGTATTTATTTCACAGAATTTTTTAAACAACTTCATTGAGTTGTTTAAATAAAATACCATGTTGTTAACAATAAACAATATGTTGTACAGCAGATCTCTAGAATTTACTATCCTAGAGTAACTAAAACTTTGTACCCATTGAACAACAAGCACTCTATTTTCCCCACTCTCCAGCCCCTAGCAACCACTATTACATTCTCTGCTTCTAGGAGTTGGGCTACTATAGCTACTACCTGAAAATGTAAAGCTTCCCATCAAAAACATAGGGTAAATCTTCTTGACATTTGTCTTGACAATGATTTTTTGAATATGAGACCAAAAGTACAAGCAACAAAAGCAAAAATAGACAAGTAAGATTACATTAAATTAAAAAGCTCTGCATGGCAATGGAGACAATCAATAGAATAAAATGACAAGCTATGAAATGAGAGAACATATTTTCAAATTATATATTTGATAATTTCCAGGATATATAAGGAACTTCTTCAACTGAACAGCAGAAACTTTTTTTAAATGGACAAAGGAGTTGAACACATTTTTCTCCAAAGAAGACATACGTATCAAGTATATAAAAAGATGAGTAGCAGCATTATTTACCAAGGAAATGAAAATCTAAATCATAATGAGATATCACTTTATGCCTGTTCAAATGGCTATTATAAAAAACACTCAAAATGTAACATGTTGGAAAGGATGTGTAGAAACTGGAATGCTGGCCAATTGTTGGCAGAAATGTAAAGTGGTGCAGTAGCTATGGGCAATAATATGAAGATTTCTCAAAAATTAAAACTAAAACTGTCATACCATCCAGGAATTCCACTCCTGGGAATTAAAAAAGAATTAAAATCAGAGTCTTGAAAAGATACTGTATTACCATGTTCATTGAGATATTACTCACAATAATCAAAATATGGAAACAATTCAAGCATTCTTTAACTAATGAATGAATAAAGAAATGTGGTATACACATATATACAGTGAAATATTATTCAGCCTTAAAATAGGAGATCCTACTATTTGTGACAACATGGATGGTATAGTAAGTAAGATAAGCCAGGTGCAGAAAACCATGCTGATGTGTTCAAAGATAGTATACATTTACAGATAGGGTGGAATACACACATGTGTTTCTTTAATATGCCAAAAAGAAGGCCTAAAATAAATGACATCCCAGTAACAATGAGCATGCCTAGAGCTCAGACTTGGATTTCTAATGCCTATCTCTAATAAAAGGAATCAGGACTTCTTGGAGAAATGGCTGTGATTCTAAGAGTGCAGCATAAAATATACAATATGAGCCTGGGGCATCTAGGCCTGACAAAAAGTAAAAAGTTACTTAGAGAAAATTAAAAACTCATATTGATGGAGCTATGTCAAAGAATTACAGGAGCCAACTGAATGCTTTCTCAAATTTGCCAAAGCCAGGGGACCATATGAACAACAATACAAGTAAAGTTATATTGAATTATAACACAAGGTGTAGAATAAATATCCATGAGTCCATATCGATATAAGTAAAGGATTAAATAATTTAATAAAGAGAGGAGACAAATACCTGGTGCAAAAGTATGCCAAACAATTTATACAGATACTGTCACCTTAAGGAGAAGAACCATAGTTCTACATTCTTTTTAAGTGTTGGCTATAGGTAGTGACTTTCTTCCAAAGAGTACAGTATGGGTGGCTGCCAAGATGGCCAAATAGGAAGGGCTCCAATCTGCAGCTCCCACCGAGATCAATGCAGAAGATGGGTGATTTCTGCATTTCCAACTGATGTACTGGCTCATTCAGTGGGACTGATTAGACAGTGGTTGCCGCCCACAGAGGTCAAGCTGAAGCAGAGTGGGGCATTGCCTCACAAGGCAAGCGCTAGGGGCCAGGGAACTCCCTTCCCTAGGCAAGGGAAGCAGTGAAGGACTGTGCCCTGAAGAACAGTGCACTCCAGCCCAGATACTATGCTTTTCTCAGGGTCTTCACAACCTGCAGACCAGGAGATTCCCTCAGGTGCCTATGCCACCAGGACCCTGGGTTTCAAGCACAAAACTGGGTGGCCGTTTAAGCAGACAGTGAGCTAGCAGTTATATTTGTTTGGTGCACCTGAAAGTGACAGGGATATGGAAACCAAGTTGGAAAATGCTGTTCAGGTTATTATATAGGAGGACTTCCCCAACCTAGCAACACAGGCCAACATTGAAATTCAGGATATACAGAGAACACCACAAAGATATTCTTCAAGAAGAGCAACCCCAAAACACATAATCATCAGATTCATCAAGGTTAAAATGAAGGATAAAATGTTAAGGGCAGCCAGAGAGAAATGTTGAGTTCCCCATAAAGGGAAGCCCATAAGACTAACAGAGATCTTTCTGCATAAACCCTTCAAGCCAGAAGAGAATGAGGGCCAATATTAAACATTCTTAAAGAAAAGAATTTTTAATCCAGAATTTCATATCCAGCCAAACTAAACTTCATAAGGAATACATGGGAATACAAATCACAAGGAATGTGAAAGATCTCTTCAAGGAGAACTACAAACCACTAGTCAAGGGTATAATAGAGGACACAAACAAATGGAAAAACATTCATCCTCATGGATAAAAAGAATCAGTCTCATGAAATGGCCATACTACCCAAAGTAATTTATGGATTCAATGCTAGCCCATCAAGCTACCATTAACTTTCTTCACAAAATAAGAAAAACACTACTTTAAATTTCATATGGAACCAAAGAAGAGCCCATATAGCCAAGACAATTCTGAGCAAAAAGAACAAAGCTGGAGGCATCAGACTACCTGATTTCAAACTATACTACAAGGTAACAGTAACCAAAACAGCAAGGTACTGGTACCAAAACAGAGATGTAAACCAAAGGAACAGAACAGAGGCCTCAGAAATAACACCACACATCTACAACCATTGGGTCTTTGACAAATCTGACAAAAACAGGCAATGGGGAAAGAATTCCATAAATGGTGTTGACAAAACTGGCTAGCCATATGCAGAAATATGAAACTAGATCCCTTCTTTACACATTATACAAAAATTAACTCAAGCTGGAATAAAGACTGAAATGTAATATCTAAAACCATAAAAACTCTAGAAGAAAACCTAGGCAATACCATTCAGCACATAGGTATGGGCAAAGACTTCATGACCAAAACACAAAAAGCAATAGCAAAAAAGCCAAAATTGACAAATGGGATCCAATTAAACTAAAGAGCTTCTGCACAGCAAGAGAAACTATCATCAGAGTGAACAGGCAACCTACAGAATGGCAGGAAATATTTGCAATTTATCCATCTGACAAAGGGCTAATATCCGGAATCTACAAAGAACTTTAATTTGCAGAAAACACACACACACACACACACACACACACACACACACACATCAAAAAATGGGTGGAGGATATGAGCAGACACTTTTCAAAAGAAGACATTTATGCAGCCAACAAACATATGAAAAAAAAAGCTCATTATCACTGGTCATTAGAGAAATGCAAATCAAAACCACAATGAGATACCATCTCACTCCAGTTAGAATGGCGATCATTAAAATGTCAGGAACAACAGATGTTGGACAGGATATAGAGAAATAGAAATGCTTTTATACTGTAAATTAGTTCAACCATTTTGGAAGTCAGTGTGGCAATTCCTCAAGGATCTAGAAATAGAAATACCATTTGACTTAACAGTCCCACTACTGTATATATACCCAAAGGATTATAAATCATTCTACTATAAAGACACATGCACACGTATGTTTATTGTGGCACAATAGGAAAGACTTGGACCAATGCAAATGCCCATCAATGATAGACTGGATAAAGAAAATATGGCACATATGCACCATGGAATACTATGCAGTCATAAAAAAGGATGAGTCCATGTCCTTTGCTGGGACATGGATGAAGCGGGAAACCATCATTCTCAGCAAACTAACACAAGAACAGAAAACCAAACACTGCATGTTCTCATTCATAAGTAGGAGTCAGACAATGAGAACACATGGACATAGGGAGGGAACCATCACACACTGGAGCCTGTCAGGGGATGAGGCGGTGAGGGGAGGGATAGCATTAGTAGAAATTCCTAATGTAGATAATGAGTTGATGGGTGCAGCAAACCATCATGGCACACGTATACCTATGTAACAAATCTACACATTCCACACATGTATCCCAGCGCTTAAAGTATAATAATAATAAACAGTACCATAGGGAAAGTTGGGGGTAGGAAGTAACTTCATAGTGGAGAAACCTAACAATCATTACCCCAACCAGGCATTTAAGATCAATATCAGCAGTCATAAATCATGTTGGTAGTATATATCCTGTCTTAATGTGACAAAAAATGGCCTTTACCTCTGTGATCTTCTTCCTCAGACCCCATAACCCTGGTCTAATTATGACTAAAAACATCAGATACAGTCTAATGAGGGGATACCCTGCAAAATACCTGACCAGTATTACTCAAAACTGTCAAGATCATCAAAAATAAGAAAAGTCTGACGAACTGTCATAGCCAACGGGAACCTAAGGAGAGATGACAACCAGAGCAATTTGGTATTCTGGATGGGTTGCTAGAACAGAAAAAGAGTTAGGAAAAAGCTAAGGATATTTGACTAAAGTATGGACTTTAGTTAGTAACAATATCAATTTTGGTATATTAATGATAAGTACACCATGCTAATGTAACATGTTAATAGGGAAACTGCGTGTGAGTTGTATGAGAAGTCTCTGTATGCTCTTCTCATTTTTTTTTTTTTT
>NW_016107491.1:1172545-1221713 GCF_001604975.1 Cebus imitator
CCAAGATTATGGGCTTATCAAGGAGATCTTTACAACAAATTGTCTGCTAGCCTATGCGGGGAGGAGACCCACAGATGGTGTTTTGTAAATCTCTGTTTACCAATTTTAAGAAAGTTGGAGTTTTCCAAAAGGAAAAATATTTTGTATGGTATATAGAAGTTGGTGCATGGATTCATACCTACATTAAATCTGTTATCACCCAGAACTAGACAGAATTTTTGAATAAAAATTTGGATATTTAATTCCTCCTGCAATTCATGTACTTTATTTTCCTTTTGCTTATTTTTCTTTTTTCTAAATTACGTATGCTATTATTTAGCTATGGCTTGCTATGATATATAGTCATAGTTTTATCTGTCCAACACGCTTCCCTTCTGAAAGCAAGAATTTCCTCCTTCTGGGAGTTACACTTGTCCCCTCCACCACCCAGACCATATAATTTCATTAATATTTGCAATGTGATTGCATTTTCTTATTCCTGACCCCAGACTTGTTATGAGTCCACCAAATCCATGATGGTCTCCTACAATTCCCAGCTCAAAGAGGCGGCCCTTGTTTCAAGCTCAATGTATCAGAGCTAGTCTCAAACTCTTTAAGCCTAGGCTATAAAGAGAAGTAGTCATGCTATTTTGATGGAAAAACTCTTAAGGTTTAAAACCCAGAGTAGTCCATTGATCATGCACCATGCTATGCAAGAAGATTGGGTCACACCAAGAGAAAATGAAGCTGTCTAAGGTGTGTAGCCACAATGAGAAATATCTGGTGGTGCTTGGCTCACCAGCTCTAGTTGTTTCTGAGAACCAGTGCAACCTTGACCTTGCTGTCCCAGATTGTTCCAAATATTCTAGAATAAATAAACTGATGATCCAGATTTGTCAGAGTTGGTTTCTAATCCTAGCACCCAAGGAAAGTCTAAAGTACTAAGTTTGTGAAGTATCCTAGGCCGCCATTTTTTAAGAGAGGAACTTCTTGGATTTAGAGCCCTGACTCAATTGTTTCAGTAGGCCCTCAAACACAGCCTGCTTCCTGAACTGTGTGATACGAACCATATTCTGTATTTTATACTCAAAGTATAGCAGGATCGTATATTTCAAATAATCAAATGGAAACAAATAAATCACTGAAAAATATGTGTTCAAAAATGAGATAAGGATTAGAAGTTTAAAGATTCTTCAAAATCATATAGCTATATAAACAGGCATACATATATATTGGTGAATTCAAATAGTTTATGGTATGATTTACAAGATATATGGCTTCTCTACTGACTAAAAATCAAATGTATGTTAACATTTGCAAAGTGCTGTGAGAAAAAAAAAAAGGTTACTTATCTCACTAGTGATTTTAATGCAAATTAAAGCATAACATGTATTACCTGATTACTATATGGCTACCCACAATGGTGTATATTGCAGCTGTGATCTGCCACAGACAAAACCAGATAATTCTCTAGATTGTTTTTGATGGAGTATCTGTCCCTGCATTTGTGAATATTTACTGATAAGATCTCACTTTCCTTCCTGACTGGAATGGCACTGGTGGCTAAGAACGGGAAGGAAACAAGTGTTCTTGGTTTTTCTTTTCCTGTGTTGTATGATCATTACACTTTTCCTTCCACCTTTAAATCCAAAGAAGTAATCATCTTTAAAAACATATTTAGAGGTGATTTCTTGCTTTATTCTGCTTTTTTTTCTTTCTTTCTCTCTTTCTTTTTCTTTCTTTCTTTCTTTCTTTCTTTTCGTTTGGCTATAGATCTTTAAATGATGTTGAAACAGGAAAAGTCTCACTCTCCTACTGATATCTGTTTCCTTCAGAGTGTGATGAGTGATGACTTATCACTTATAGTCACTTTTCCGTGAAACTCTTTTGAGTCAGATAACTTCCCAAACTGGGGAAATAATGAACTGGGAAAAAGGACTAGCTGAATGTCAGACATTTCTTTTGTCTGCTGTTCTGACTGTCGGCTGTCTCATAGAAAACCTGGTTCGGAAATTGAGGTAAATAATATATTTTTTAAAGGAAACAAAGATGAAAATTCTGAAAATGTGTTCCCTTAAAAAAAAAAGAAGAAGAATCATAGCAGAGGGAACGATAAATCAGAAATGAAAAGTTGCATTAAAGAAATAATTTAAAAAACACAGAAAATATATTATTAGTTCTGACTCAGAAAGAACAGCTGTGAGAAAGATATGGAAAGTGAAGCTGCATGCAGAAACAGACCTTACTTAATACATTATTCGCCATATGATCAGTATTTACCCATGTCTTTCAATTATTGTCCTTTTTATTTATGTTTTCAAAGTTGAAATATAACCTGTTTGCTTGAATATTAATAAATATATGCACTGAGTGTGTTTTCCCATAATTCTGAATACTACATATACATTTTAAATATGACTCATGGAGTATGCACAGAGAAATGTATGTGTACACACATACAACGTCATAGAAATTTGCATTTGAAGTACGCATATGATGTTTACTAGTCTGTAAATGAGTCCATATTATCACTTTGTTTATTAGATATGCATGCATTCTGTATTTCAGAGATGGTTTACACAATGAAGAAAGTACATGCACTTTGGGCTTCCATATGCCTGCTGTTTAATCTTGCCCCTACCCCTCTTAATGCGGATTCTGAGGAAGATGATGAATACATAATTATGACAGGTAAAATATTAGAAGCATTTTTCTTTTTAAGCTAGTCAAAGCTCTCAATTTTAATCTAGAAATGTATTATATTTTTCCATTGTGGAGAGAAATTAGTTGTTATTGAAGTGATATTTTTCTTGGAAATTTATTATACTCTGTGTGTGTGTGTGTGTGTGTGTGTGTACACACACACGTGTGTTCTGAACAGTCCAAAACCAACTAACTTTAGCTTAAAGACTTCTCTTTTTTATTCAGTGTACCATGTTAAACACTGGACTAACTCTGGGCGATTGCAAGGAGCAACATGTGGTAAAAACAACTCCCTATGACATTTGATGCCACCCTTTGACTAGGAAAAGTGTGGGGAAGGAAAGGGAACTTCAGACATCTGAGGCTTCAGTTATTCTTCTGCTTCTTGCCCATATTTCCAAAATAAAAACTTACCAGTTGAGACTAATATAAAAATCTAGCCAAGCAGGACACCAGAGGATCTAGTAATATAAGTTAGCTCCAATCCTGTAAAACTCTGTATCTAAAAATAAGAATATTAACAATAAAAAATAGAGCAAAGAGAAGATGGTATGGTAATGGTTATTGTGAAAAAATAACTTTCTTAAAAGTAACATTTTGTAGCAGATTAGTAAATTATTGACAGAAATCTCAAGTATTGGTTTTAATGAGAGAATATTAACAAAATGACAGCTTTATTTCATATAGCAGTTTAAGATGTAAAAAAGATTTCCATAAATGCACTCTTATTTTATATCTCTTATACTGCTTTAAAATGACTGTGTTCAGTGTGTTTAGTAAAGTTTAAATAAATACATCTTCTGGGCCTGAAACTGTGGAAGGTGCTAGAGGAACAGGTACGGCTGAGATGAGGTGCTGAAGAATCTCTCCATTTCCTAGAAGAGTCTGAAGTGTGGACAGTCTATTTCTGGGTAATGTAGTAAACAAAGTGACAGAAGCATGCAGAGAGTGCTGCTGTTGATGGGAAGAGGATGGAGATTCATTCAAGCTTGGCTCTCCGAGGGCTCTCACAAGGCAACGTGGTGTTATAAAAATTTCCTAGCGATGAAACATTATTTAGTAAACTAAAACCCTAATGTGCCTTTTTGAAAATAGGAATTTGAACATTGAGTTTCAATCCTTCATTTGGCTTTTTTCTCAAAAAGGGATAGGTTACAGTTCTAACATTCTGGAGGTTACAGAAACAAGGAAGGTGGAAGATAAAATAAGTCCTAACAGGGAAAAAGCAGGCAACCTCACTTGAGGAAACTGAGAAGCAAATTGATCCAAGCGTTTCCTGTATTGTCCCAGCCTAATTTTCCGCAATTGGACTGAGAAAATGAATATTGCTTAACCAGGAAGTTCCTGAAATTTTTGCTGATGCCACTGTCAACCAATAATCCAGAATCAAGTCATCAGTAATTAAGCCAGAATTTAAAATTACTATAACATAGCTCCCAAACCTAGATGGATAACAAAGAATTTTGATATTTAAGCTAGACTTAAAGACCTCTTGGCCGACTAGTTTCAGTTTTATCTGGTTTTGTTCTGTTTTTATTTTATATTAATTTTTACAGTAACCAAATCTCACATCTGAAAAAAAAATTCTATTTTGGTGATACAATTTATCACATGATGCTAAGATCATACCATCATTTTATAGAAGTATATTATTTAATTGAAATAAGCTACTAATATTAATAGAAAAATACATCAAATTTTATTGCTTCTCTCACAATCAGCAGGGAGAATAATCTAGAATTAACATCTAGATAAGACAAAAATGATAATAAAAACAGTGGTAATACGCTTTTTAAAACAATTCCATTGGGCTGGGAGAGAGAAAATTAAGAGTGAACATTTAGTGAAAGATAGGTATCTTTTTTAGGATTTAGAATCAGACAGACCTGAGTTTGCAGGTGTGGTTTGCCACCCAGTACTTTTGTGAGATTGAATAAGTTATTTAAATTTTCTAACTCCCAGTTTCTTAAGCTGTAATGAATAATGTAAATAACTAATTTCCTATAGTTTTAATATAAACAGTGGAAAATCATCTGGCACATTTTCTGACACCGAGAAGGCAAAAAGTACCTGTCTTTGCTCTTCCCTGCCAGAAAAAAAATCAAATCCTTTCATTAGAGGCAAGCAGCATGTGGACTCTTAGATAGTAAGTTACCTGAAAGCCCTAGATTCACAAATAAGTTCTAAGAGGATGAGTATTCTTACAGTCAAGGGCATGACATGTTCTCAGGCATCAAATATTACAGTAAGCCTTCTATCCAGCATCTCAGGACACGGGGCGGTGGGAGGGGAAGGCAGGATTGTAACCTTCAGATTATGAGACATAAAATTCATGGTATTAAGTGCGAATGATTCAATACAAACCATGATTCTATTTATATGGCTGGATCAGATTAAATTCCTTTTAGATTGCCTCTGTGTGTTTTGTTTCTCGTGGCTGCTGTCAGATAATTATTACCTCTGTAAACATTTCCATCAAGTCTCACTTTCAAGTCTCAAGAAAGTTATCGCTGACCCCTTCAGGATAATTTAGATATCCTATTGTTCACTCTTGTTCACTCGCACAGCACCCAGGACTTTCTGAATATCTGTGTAAGTCCTTAGTGTCTATATGCTCTATGAAGGAGGAGCTGCTGTCATCTAATAAACTGTCATATCTGCAGTGACAGCACAGTGCCCAACATACGGTCACCACACAATTATTAACATCCAAAAGGGTTTATCTAAAATAAGAAATGAAAACCAAGGCAGATTTACATCCCTTTTGGGTGGAGTGGCATGGCACGAAGGTCACACACCAAGCCTGGTCATTGCTTGAGTCCCGGGATGCTGCGCTCAGGTGTGGGCCACGGGATCACTGCACAAAGAATATTCTAGCACAGGATTTCTATAAGAAATGCATTAAAGTGTGAATAAAGACAAATAATCACTTAATAATTAACAAAATATAATTCATAAAAGTTAATACCTAGTGTTTCTCCTAGAAAATTTCTATACAATTACCACCTACCTCTGTCATTGAAACCATTTTTAGTTTCATAAAGGTAAATGTTTGAGAAAAAGAATGCTGTTAATTGAGTGGAGATTATATAATTAAAACTGAATGCTTGTTCCAAATACTAGTTAAGGAATCTCAGTCGCATATCTGTGACAGTATCACGCAGGTATTAAGAAGGTGTGAGATATGTGTTGTAAAACCATATGGGGGTCAATTTTAAACCCATCATTTGTGGTATGAATTTAAGCCATTTACTTAAATTCTTCAATGCTGTTTTATAATTTATAAAACGAAGATAATAATATCTAACTCACTATTATGATCATTAAATGCTACAATGACAAAAATGTCCAGAGTGTTGTAATTACTCGGTGAGCAGCGTTAACCGTTATTGCTGTGTACGGCATCTAGTTTTTGTTCTTTTGGTTTTGTGGTGCACTGCCACCACCTGCTGGCACAATTAGTAAATAGCAGATTCAACTTGGGTGAGTGCATCTTTAATACAGGAAATGGAAAAAAGATTTAGCTTGATGATAAACACTATCAAATATATCAAGAATAAAAAGTAGAGAAGTCATCAATTAGTATCTGATAAAAAATTATTGATTTATAAAAAATGATTTTTCTGAATATACATGGCAACTGAGAAATTAGGTAAAATTCCCTGTGTTCTGCAAATACACATTTGTATTCAAGTTTTCTGTCTGAAACACTGCTTCAATAACTTGTTTCTAAAGTTCTAAAGTAATATTAATTTGGGAACGAATAACATCACGTTGTATGAGAAGTGCTACAGCAATTTGAGATCATGGCGTATAGCTGTAAAATTTAAAATGCCAGAATATTTTTATTCACGCCTTGTTCATTAAAATTATGTGAATTCTGAGGTCCAATATTTAATCAGTTGGAAGGTCACAATTTTATTGGTGTCAAAAACAAACACGCCTACAGTTCAGAAACTCTTGATGCTAAATTCGCTGATACTTACTGTGATTTATCGTAAGTCAGATGCACTACTTAGGGTCTTCATACCAAACTTTCTGGCTTTTCAAAGCAGATCAAAATGTCAACTTGGCATTCTAAAATCCTTAAGTAAAGACAAAAAAGTATAAACAGCATTTACAATTATTCACAAATGTGCCACTCAGAAAAAAACTTTCATTCTTTTTAAATTCAAACTGACAATTTTTAACTTCAGTGATAGAGAAAATGTGTTTTAAGAAATCATTTTGGTTGATATATTTTTCTATTTTTAGAAAACATTTTTAGCAATTCTCAATTAAATTTATGTTATGAATTTCTATTAGAAAGTAGAAAGTACTTGTGTATCTAATTTAAGAAAAATGGGAGAATTTCACCATGAAGTACCCATATTTATAGGCACCAGAAACTGTCTGTAACCTGAGAGAAATTTTAAAGCAAATTATCATATTTTAGGTAAGTTCATCAACATAAAATGTTAGATAAAGGATTTGAAAGAAAAAGAAATGACATTTAAACTTGTCTACATTTACCAATATTTCTTAACTTATTTTGATAAAATTATTTATATATAGACTGTAGATATTTATTGAATTTAGTGACACTGTTATTGGTTTAAAATTATGAAAATATATCATATTGGTAAACACAAGCATTATATTTTGCCAATTGAACATAATTCTAGAGAAAGTTGAAGACAAACAAATGCATATGTTCAGTTGGGCGCAGTGGCACAGGCCTGTAATCCAGCACTTTGGGAGGCAAAGGTGGGCGGATCATGAGGTCAACAGATCGAGACCATCCTGGCCAACATGGTTAAACCCTGTCTCTACCAAAAATACAAAAATTAGCTGGGCATGTGGGCGCGTGACTGTAGTCCCAGCTACTCAGGAGGCTGAGGCAGGAGAGTCACTTGAACCCAAGAACTGAGGTTTCAGTGAGCCAAGATTGCGCCACTGCACTCACACCTGACGACAGAGCAAGGCTCAGTCTCAAAAAAAAAAAAAAAGCGTATGTACATAAAACTCAACTTTAGTTAAAGGTTTGACCAACATTCTTACTTGCTAATTAGCTGTTTTATAACAACTGTGTTTGAGGCTGAAAGTATCCCCGTATCATAATAATTATCTGCCATATGTTATTCTAACTTAACAAATTTTGGACCTGAAAAACATACTCTTCTGTCAGTTCTGTCATCTCAATTTATATCAATTGAAAAAATAATTAACTTATCAAATAGATCAAAATGATTAGATGGCATTGTATAAATTTAAATGGAATTTTTAAAAACTGAAAGCGGTGTTAGTAGTTGAGACAAAATAAACGTGTTCAAAAATAATTAGTGTCCCATGAATCAAACAGCAGCAAATGTCAATTTATATATAGAAAGCTATATTTTTAATCCTTCCAAGATTGGAAAGACTACTTACAATTTTATGACTCATATACAAAATAAACAGTACAATTTCAATCATTTTGTTACAGTTTTAACATTAGTAACATAAGACTAATACTTGCTATTAATTCAAAATTGATAATTAAAATAATGATACATTATGGGTGGGATTAAATTAATAAAATTATCTAATTTAACTTTTATTACGTGCATATTTTCTCTTTCAAAAAAATTCATGTGTTTAAATTACAGGAAATTTAAAATGGATTTCTATTTAGACAATCATACCTCCACAAACTTATCCCATATTTTATGCTTTAAAAATATTTTATGTGAAAATATTAAAGTCTCATCCATTCTTTTCTTTGTTCAAAGTAAACTATTTTAGAGAGCATGAAAACACTTTTTTTGAAGATATTTATACTCATCTGTTTAATATAGTATTGCTGCCCTCTAAAGGGAAAATTGGTTTAGGTCATTTACCGATTTCAATATTCCACATAATAATCAATTGCCAAAGACAAAGAAAATATATGGACTCAATATACAGAAAATATTCAAGCTGTATTATATAGCATTTTCATCATTATTCTTTTGGTTGCACCAACCACAATTTTCGTGCCTATCTTTACTGGTAAACAAATAGAGCTTATTTAACATTAGATTTCTATTAATTTTATTGGACGTGAAAAAAGTAAAATGTTTTTAAAATCTAGTTGAATTTCTTCTATGTGTATGCCCATTCCCAGGATAGAAAACTCTGTTGTTACAATTCGTAGTTAAATATTTAAAGAAAAAAAATATATAATTTGAAGTCGAAAGAATTGCCTCATTCTATGTAAAACATAGAAAGCATTATTTACATTATTTCAACATTATTAAAACCCAAGCATGGTATGGTAAGTAAAAAAGAAAAGCACCATGCAGTTTACTTTTTGTAACATCAAACACATAAATTTTCATAATTAGGGAATGGTTTAATATGGTATTATGTACATAAATGTGTGTGTGTGTGTATATACATATATATATATATACATATATATATATATATGAATGTGAATATACTGTTGTTTTATGTATGAAGAGTGACACAACTGTGGGTTAAGGAGAGAAACTCAAAGAATTGTCCATTGCCTGAGTTAAAAGAAGAGGTCTATTGCTGACACATCCACCTGAATGAAGTTACCTTGCAAGTACTACTCAATTCCCTCCCAGTTCGCTTAGAAGTTGTGTCTCATTTGGTGAATGTATTAACTTTATCTACCATTTTGATAACTGAATAACTTTTTATAGTTTCTTATCAGCATGTGTTATGGCATTTTTCCTTAAAATCAGGACATATTAAAAAAGAAATAAAGAACATTATTATAGTGTTGATGAAGGATGACATGTTGTATCTCTTGTTTTTACCTTATAGACCCTGAGTTGCCACCACTGAAATTTAGGCATACGTTTTGTGCATATAAGGCGGATGATGGCCCATGTAAAGCATGGATGAAGAGATATTTCTTCAATGTTTTCACTCGACAGTGTGAAGAATTTATATATGGGGGATGTGAAGGAAATCAGAATCGATTTGACAGTCTGGAAGAGTGCGAAGAAATGTGTGCAACAGGTAGGTTTCTGGGAACCCTTGTTACTCAATACCCTTTAGGACTGTTGAGCCTAATTACAGATTTGATAATTTAGGGAAAAAAGTAATTTCATGCTATTTTAACATTTCCAAGGAATCTTTTATTTCCACATGAATGGCAATTCTGAATTTTACCATGAATTACCCATATTTTAGGTACCAGAAACTCTATATGCCTGAGAGACCTTTTAAAGCAAATTATCATATTTTAGATAAGTTCAACATTTATGTCCAACTATCATTTTTCATTTTTTCATATCAGTGATTAAAAAATATATGAAGCCTTATTTATTGTCTTATACTCTTATCCATAATAAAGACAAAAGAAGAAAATCTCAACTCATGTTTACAGAATGGTGGAGTATTTTTGAAATAAAATGGGTATAATTCAGCAACCCAAAATTGCAATCTGAGTTGGCAGAAGAAGAACTGTTAGTCACACTGACTTAGTCTTTCCTTTGTCAACACAATGGTCTCATGATTGTCCTTTCTCAAGATCATGAATCTGAAAATTGAAGTTCTATGGCTACTAATAATAAAATTCTAAGCTGCATGAAATAGTTGAACTACATATGAAATATAAGGGATTTTTGTTATTGGAACATTGAAATACTACGGAAAATAAAAACAGAATACTATAAAAAAGAAAAGTCATCCCTGATGACCTTTGTAGACTTACTAAACCCAACATGTTATATTAATATTACTAAGTTATAAATTTCAAAAGTACATCATATTATATTAAACTTTTATTCTGCATTAATCTTATTAAAATTTAACTTTTTTATAAATTTTGCTAATTACCTTATTCCATGTGGTTTTATATCTTCTCACTAAGATAAATTACAAATAATTACTGACCAAAATTTTGAATGCTTTTTTTAACTCAGGTTATTCTCCCAAATTGTAAGTTACTCAAGGAATATAATAAGTTGGGTTGCTTTTATTTCCCTAGTTTCTAGTCTAAAATTCTACCATAGCATGTTTGTAGAGCTGATTGGATAGAATTGAGGTGATACAGAAATTATATCTCTGGTTAGTAACACTAGATGTCTTGTTTTTTGCAAATCAGGCAGCTCTGCATTCTCACTCTGTTACTGCTTTCTAAACAGCTGTTACTAAACAGCCTTCGCATCATGGTGCTCTTGGTCTGTGGGAAAACCTCAGTGTAGTGAAAAGAGCAAACTTCTCTCCTCTGTGACTCTGTAACGTGTTTTGTTGTATGCTCCAGAGCTTTCAGAAGAGAATAGAAATGAATATATTTTTTTAACCTCACAGCACTGATTTCTCTATTTCCTCTCTATAGATGCCCTAGTAATGTTACTAACACAGTTTAGGCAGCTCAGTGGTCCTCAGAGGCGCCTTTGGTTTTTGAGATTGCCTGGTCAGTTTCCATTCATCACAGATTTCTCTACCCCATTTTCTTTCATATACATTGGGCCAAGTATCCTTTTATGTTGAGTTGAAAATCATTCTTAGTTGTCAGAATTTTGGCCAGAAGCCTGGTTGCTCATCCTTAGTAATCCTCACTCTTTCATTTAGCAGGCTATTTATTTTCATCAATGAGNCTCTGAAATACACACCTGTTCTTTGTATATGTGTATAATTCAAGTCTTATGGTTTATCATTGTACAAAAGTTACTCTTTTCTTTAAAAGTTACTCAAATGTAATCATTTTGCTCATCAGTGATGGCCCTGTTTATCATTTAACATATCATTACTGGCTAATATGTAAATGTAACTCACTTACCCCCATCACCTCATTATCTATCAAAAGTCACTTGAGGCTGGGCACAGTGGCTCATGCCTGTAATTGCAGCGCTTTGGGAGGCCAAAGCAGGTGGATCACCTGAGGTCAGGAGCTCGAGACCAGCCTGATCAGTATGGTGAAACCCTGTCTCTACTAAAAATATAAAAATTAGCCAGGCATGGTGGCATGTGCCTGTAGTTCCAGCTACTCAGGAGGCTGAGACAGAATTGCTTGAAACCAGAAGGTGGAGGTTGCAGTGAGCTGAGATTGTGCCACTGTACTCCAGCCTGGGCAACAAATGAGGACTACATCTCAAAAAAAAAAAAAAGTCACTTTCTATTATTGTATCAATATCTGAGTGTTACATACAGCTCATCACTGTTAAGGATATAGCTGATATATAGAAAACGCATGGCTAGACTTTTAAAAGCACACCTAAGAAGAAAATTTCATCTACAGCCATGACAGATAACTAGAACTGTACTTTCTTTCCCAATATAAAGAACTATGAAACTGGACAAAATGTAAAAAACTAGTGTTTGTAAACATTGATCAAAAGGCAGTGAAGGATTGTGACCTCTGGGAGAAGGTAAATATATAAGATAAGCCCTCCAATCTCCCCTGCTTTCTGTATGAAGGCTTTCTGAGCAACAGTTATGGGAAATAAATCCAAGTATAGAATGGTGGACTCTCCAAAGACAGGACATGGCTATTAGAGATTAGAGAGCTGAAGTGGTTGTGGTTTTTCTAACAATGGGTGTGGTAGGGTTTGGCTCTGCATCCCCACCCAAATATCATCTTGTAAATCCCACATGTTATGGGAGGGACTGGTGGGAAATGATTGAATCACAAGGGATGAGGGGGCAGGCGGTCTTTCCCATACTGTTCTCATCCTAGTGAATGGGTATCACAAGACCTAATTGTTTTAACAAACAGGAGTTTATCTGCATAAGTTCTCTTTGCCTGCAGCTATCCTTGTAAGATGTGATTTACTCACACTAAATTGGTACCAGTAGTGTGGGGTGTTGCTGAAAAGATACCTGAAAATGTGGAAGTGACTTTGAAACTGGGTAACAGGCAGAAGTTGGAATACTTTAGAGGGCTCAGAAGAATACAGGAAAAGGTTGGAAAGTTTGGAACTTCCTAGAGACTTGTTGAATGGCTTTGAGAAAAATGCTGATAATGGTATGAATGATAAGGTTCAGGCTGAGGTGATCTCAGATGGAGATGAGGAACTTGTTGGGAACTGGAGCAAAGCTGACTCTCATGTTTTAGCAAAGAGACAGGCGGCATTTTGCCCCTGCCCTAGAGATTTGTTGAACTTTGAACTTGAGAGAAATGATATAGAGTATCTAGCAGAGGAAATTTCTAAGCACCAAAGCATTCAAGAAGTGACTTGGGTGCTGTTAAAGGCATTCCATTTCAAAAGAGAAACAGCATAAAAGTTTGGAAAATTTGCAGCCACAATGCAACGCAATAGAAAAGAAAATCCTATTCTCCAAGGAAAAATTCAAGCCAGCTGCAGAAATTTGTGTAAGTAACAAGGAGCTGAGTGTTAATGACCAGGACAATAGGGAAAATGTCTCCAGGGCATGTGAGATCTTTGTGCCAGCTCTTCCTATCATAGGCCTGGAGGCTTAGGAGGAAAAAATGGTTTTCAGGGTCAGGCCCAGAGTCCCATGCTATGTGCAGTTTAGGGACTTGGTGACCTGTCTCCCAGTCACTCCAGCTGTGGTTGAAAGGGGCCAATGTAGAGCTCAAGCTATGGCTTCAGAGGGTGCAAGCCTCAAGCTTTGGCAACTTCCATGTGGTATTGAGCCTGCAAGTACACAGAAGTCAAGAATTGAGGTTTGGAAACCTCTGCCTAGATTTCAGAAGGTGTATGAAAGTGCCTGGATGCCCAGATAGAAGTTTGCTGCAGGGGGGTGGGGCTCTCATGAAGGATCTCTGCTGGGGCAGTGCAGAAGAGAAATATGAAGTCAGAGCCCTCACACAGTCCCTACTGGGACATCGCCTAGTGGAGTTGTGAGAAGAGAGCCACTGTCCTCCAGGCCCCAGAATGGTAGATCCATCAACAGGTTGCACCATGCACCTGAAAAAGCTGCAGACACTCAACACCAGCCTGTGAAAGCAGCCAGAAGAGAGGCTGTATCCAGAAAAGCCACAAGGGTAGAACTGCCCAAGGCCTTGGGAGCCCACCTCTTGCATCAGTGTGATCTGGATGTGAGACATGGAGTCAAAGGAGAACATTTTAGAGCTTTAAGATTTGACAGCCTTGCTGGATTTTGGACTTGCATGGGGCCTGTAGAGCCTATGTTTTGGCCAATTTCTCCTATTTGGAACAGCTGTATTTACCTAGTACCGTACCTTCATTGTATCTAGGAAGTAAATAACTTGCTTTTGATTTTAAAGGCTCATAGGCAGAAGGGACTTGCCACATCTTGGGGGAGACATTGGACCGTGGACTTTTGAGTTAATGCTGATATGCATTGAGACTTTTGCAGACTGTTGAGAAGGGGGTCTGTTGGGGGGAATTAGGGGAGGGACAGTGGGGGGTGGGGAGTTGGGGAGAGATAGCATGGGGAGAAATGCCAGATATAGGTGAAGGGGAGGAAGGCAGCAAATCACACTGCCATGTGTGTACCTATGCAAATATCTTGCATGCTCTTCAAATGTACCCCAAAACCTAAAATGCAATAAAAAAAAGAAAGAAAGAAAAGAAATGTGAAAATATGAGATATAGGAGGGGCCAGAGGTGGAATGATAGGATTTGGCTCTGTTTCTTCACCCAAATCTCATCTTGTAGCTCCCATAATTTCCACGTGTTGTGAGAGGGACCTGGTGGGAGATGACTGAATCATGAAGGCAAGTCTTTCACATGCTGTTTTCATGATAGTGAAGGGGTTTCACAAGATCTGATAGTTTTAAAAATGGGAGTTTCTCTGTACAACCTCTCTTTTTGCCTGCTGCCATCCATGTAAGATGTGACTCGTGCCTCCTTGGAGAGGCCATGATTGTGAGGCCTCCCCAGCCAGATGGAACTCTGAGTCCAATAAACCTCTTTCTTTTGTAAATTGCCCAGTCTTTAGTATGTCTTTATCAGCAGAGTGAAATCACACTAATTCAGTGTGGAATATGATAGACTAGTGTGGAGAAACACCCTAGAAATCTGGATAGGGTCCCCTCTGAGTTTTTCATTGAATAATAAAAATTTAATTGAATAAAGGAAATTTTATGAGTTTGGGAAAATAATTATCAAGGACCTATAAGTGGAACAATTGGTAAAGGGCCCACATGACTAGGTAACATTTAGTATTTAATCTAGTACTAGGCCTAAATTAGACCTAGAGTAAAAGTTAGTTTAGGCTTGCCCTAACAAAGCTTAAAAACAAACTTAAAAGATTCAGTTAATCCACAAGTAACTTAACTACCTGCAAAAATGAACTTCAACATTCTTTAGCCAAAGACAATAAAATTCATCAACCAACAGTATGATATTCAAAAGTATTCAAAAATACCTCGAAATACTAAATGTTCAAAGAAGAAGCAAACTGTGATCAAGAACCAGGAGAAAAATGACTCAATTTAAACAGACAGAAATAACAAAGGTGATTGAATTAACAGACAAGGACTTTAAAACAGCTGTTATAAATATACTAAATGAAATAAAACATGAACATAATATAGAGATAAATTGAAAATATGAAAGAGAACTAAATGGAAATTCTGAAACTGAAAAATATATAAAAATTTTAAATCACCAGATGTACATAAGACCATATTAGACACTACAGAAGAAAAGATTAGTAAACTTGAAAACAGCACAACAGTTTAACATCAAACACAGTGGAAAATAACAGACCAAACAAACAAGCAAATAAGCATATAGCCTAGTAATTAGTGACACAATATCAACAGGTCAACCAAAATGTACAATTGAAATCCTGAGAGTCATAGCAGAAAAAATATGTGAACAAATAAAATACCAAAGAATTAACCTCACTGGATAGAAATTATAATATATAGAACCAAGAGCCTTTACAAATAATAAATGATAAACAAAAAGAAAATAAAACACATAAGTAAATATTGGAGTTAAATTGCTGAAAATCAGAGATACAAAGTAAATCTTAAAAGGAGCTGGGGAGAGAATACATTAGATGTAAGGGAACAAAGACCAAAATAATTACAAATTTCTTACAGGAAACAATTCAAAAGAGAATAAGTTTCTTAAAGAGTTGAAAGATTCTATCTACCAATAACAATAAAGCTGTGAAAACAATCAATAAGTCAATTCTACTTACAATAGCTACGAAAAACCAAAATACCTAGGAATACATTAAAGTAAGGAGGTAAAAGATCTCTACACAGAAAACTCCAAAACTCTGTTGAAAGAAATTGTAGATGACATGAAAAAAATGGAAAAACATTCCATGCTCATGGATTGCAAGAATCAATATAATTAAAATAACCATAATCCCTAAAGCAATCTACAGATTCAGTGTAATTTTTATCAAAATACCAATGTCATTTTTTCACAGAATTAGAAAAAGCAATAGTAAAATTCATATGGAACCAAAAAAGAGCCCAAATAGCCAGAGTAATCCTAAGCAAAAAGAAGAAAACTGAAAATGTCAAATTACTGGACTTCAAATGATGCAAGGCTGTAATAACCAAAAGAGCATGATATTGGTATAAAAATAAATATAGATCAATAGAAATAGAATAGAGAACTGTATTAGTCCATTTTCACTCTCTGATAAAGACATAACCAAGACCATGCAATGTACAAGAGAGATTACATGAACTCACAGTTTCATGTGGCTGGGGAAGCCCCACAATCATTGCAGATGGTGAAAGGCACGATTCCCATGATGACAGACAAGAGAAGAGAGCTTGTGCATGGAAACTCCCCTTTTTAAAACCATCAGATCTCAGACTCATTCACCATCATGAGAAGAACAGGGAAAAGACCTGACCTCATGATTCAATTATCTCCCACCAGGTTTCTCCCATAACACGAGGGAATTCAAGATAAGATTTGCATGGGGACAGAGCCAAACGATATTACCCCACCCTCAGCCCTTCCCAAATCACCTTTCTTCACATTTCAAAACTGATCATGCCTTCCCAACAGTCCCCAAAAGTCTCAACTCATTTCAGCATTAACTCAAATGTCCACAGTCCAAAGAGTTCTCCAAGAGGTGGCAAGTTCCTTCTGCCTATGAGCCTTTAAAATTAAAAGCAAGTTAGTTACTCCCTAGCTACAAGGGGGATACAGGCATTAAGTAAATACAGCTGTTCCAAATGGGAGAAATTGGCCAAAACAAAGGGTCTTCAGGCCCTGTGCAAGTCCAAAATCCAGAGGAGCAGTCAAATCTTAAAGCTCCAAAATATTTTCCTTTGACTCTGTCTCACATCCAGGTCATGCTGATGCTAGTAGTGGGCTCCCATGGTTTTGGACAGCTCTGCCCCTGTAGCTTTGCAGGGTACAGCCCCCATCCTGACTGTAACAGTTATTTATATTTATTTACAGCCAATTGATCTTTGATAAAATCAACAAAACCACACACACTGGTGAATGGGCGTTCTATTCAATAAATGGTGTTGGGAAAATGGATAGCTGTATGCAGAAGAATAAACGTGGAACAGTGTCTCTCACCTTATACAAAAATTAAAATAAATTAATGACTTAAATGTATGGCCTAAAACCATAATAACTCTAGAAGAAAAATCTAGAAAAAACTCTTCTGGATATTTGACCTAGGCAAAAAATTTGTGACTAAAACCTCAAACGCAAATTGAAAATAAACAAAAATAGACAAATGAGAATTAAAGTTGATCCACAAGTAAATTAAAATCTTCTGCACAGCAAAAGACATATCAGAGTGAACAGATAACCTAAGGAACGAGAAAAATTTGCAAATTATGTATTGGACAAAAAACTAATATCCAAAATCTGCAGGGAACTCAAACAATTCAACATGAAAATAACAAACCATTTTTAAAAATGGACAAAGGACCCAAAAAGATATGTTTCAAAAGAAGCATAGATGCAGCCAACAAGCATATAAAAACTACTGAAAATCACAAATTATCAGACAAATGCAAATTAAGATCACAGTGAGATATCATCTTACAGCAATCAGAACAGCTATTATTAAAAAGACAAAAAATAACAGATGTTAAAGATTAAGAGAAAATAAAATGCTTATATATTGTTGCTGGAAATGTAAATTTGTATAATCTCTATGGAAAACAGTATAGAGATTTCCCAAAGACCTAAGAAATAGAACTACCATTTAACCAGCAATCCGACTACTGGATATCTACCCCAAAGCAAAGAAATCATTATATCAAAAAGATAACTATATTTGAATGTCTAGCACAGCACTATTTACAGTAGCAAAGATATAAAACCAACGTGTGGCCATTAACAGATGATTAGATAAAGAAAATATGATATTTATGTATACACATATACCCCCTATGGAATACTACTCAGCCATTAAAAATAAAAATCATGTCCTTTATAGCAGCATGGATGGAACTGGAGGCCATTATCTTAAGTGAAATAACTCAGAAACAGAAATTCAAATACCACCTGTTCTCATTTGTAAGTGGGAGGTAAATAATTTGTACATGTGGTTATAGTAGAATAATAGACAAATAGACAATGGACACTCAGTGGGATATAAGGAAGAAAGGGGAGTAAGGGATCTAATAGGTACAATGGACACTATTTGGGTTATGGTTACACTAAAATCCACTTCACCACTATGAAATATAACCACATAACAAAACTGTAGTTCTATTCCCTATATCTATAAAAACAAAAAAAGAAAGAAATTTTTAAAAAGAAAAAGTAAAGAACTAAAAGAGAAAAAAACTGCCAATCACTAATCTACTCCTTAAAATAAGCACTTTTTAAATCAACATTATTATGTGAAAATTTATTCCTGGTAGAGCAGCAGTATAATTAATATTAAAGGACTAAAAATTAAAGCACACAGGAAAGAAGGCGAAAAAAAATGAGATTATTGTAACAGGTGACAATGACATAAATTGCTTGACACTAGACTGTAATGGATTAGTACATTATAATCCTTAAAGCAACCTTTAAAAAAGTGAAACAGACAAAAATAGTGAATAGGCCCATAATGAAGATAAAAGTATCATTAAATACTCAATTACAATAATTCTAAAGAAGACATGAAAAGAGGGAAACAGAAACAAAGAAGAATTGAGAAACAGAAATCAAACAGCTAGTGATGTTTATACTAAACTTTAATGGTAATTAGCTTAAATTAAAATATGATGGTCCAGTCACTCCAATTAAAAGGCATATATTATCATGGTGTATGCAAAAATAAATCAAGAACTATGTGTTGTCTACAGGAAAGGCCCTTTAAAAATAAGGACAGAGAGATTAAAAGTGAAATGATGGAAAAAAGATATACCATGTAAGCACTAACCATAAGATGATTAGTAAAAGTAGACAGGATAGGAAATACTACCAGTTGGAAGAAAGATATTTATAAGAGGGCCCATTAATAAAACATACATAACAATCCTTAATGTCTATGTGCATGGTCCTAATTATAGAACTCCAAATTTTTAAAGGAAAGATTGGCAGAAGTCAGAGTATACAATTCCTCAATTCAGTTTACATACTTCAAGACATGTTTTTCAGTAATTGACTGAAAAAGTAAAACAGACAATCACTAAGGATACAAAAGATTTGGACAACACTCTCTACCAACTCCACACAATTGATGTTTATCTAACACTCTCCTTGCACACCCAGATGAGCATATCATTATTTACATATGGTACAGTTTTGAGTAGATTTAGAAACAAAAATCAGTAAGTCAGTCTGAGGTATAAGTATTATATGCCAATGTCTATCAACCAAATGCAAATTCTATGATATTTTCACTTTCAGTCTTACATCTTAATGTTCATAATGAAATATTAAAACTAATTCATGTAAGTTGAAATTCAAAAGAGTACTAGAATGGAAATTAGTCTAATATTCTTTTATTACTTCTTTTTTTCCCATTTATTTATTTTATTGCATATTAGGTTTTGGGGTACATGTGAAGAACATGCAAAATGTTGCATAGGTACACACGTGGCAGTGTGATTTGCTGCCTTCCTCCCCATCACCTACATCTGGCATTTCTCCCCTTGATTATTACTTCTTAAAAAGCATTGATAAAGTGTTTGTCCTGTCTAAATCTAAGAAAACTTGATAATTTGCTATAAATGTTTTCTATTTGTTGCTCGCATATTGCTATGGCATACAAATTATGAAAACATTTATGTAAGGCATTTAGATATTCAATTTTTGTTTGTCTGCTTGTTTGTTTGTTTTTTCTGGTCCTTGATTCAGTATATTCATTTCTTAAATTCTCATGGACAAATTAGAGAGCCCATGGTTGTAATTATTATTAGATTACACAAAGATAATTATTGGTAATATAAGTACACTTAAAATTCTAGTGTGCTAACCCACATTGAGTTAGTTGGCCTGTATATTAGCTAAATTAATCGTATTTAGAATGAAACAATAAACAAACAAAATAGATGTTCCCTAAAATATTGTATGAATCAAGCATTCGCGTTCCCACCCTATGACTATTGTCAATAGGTAAATAAGGAATGAAAATTGCTTAGTGTTCTAGTTTTATACACTCATTATATGTATATATTCCTTTCTTCCCCTTATCAATTAAATCACAGTTTTATATTTAAATATTTTAATGTCATGTTATATGACAGTCTACAATCTAGTTCAAAACATTAAGTTGGCTAGTTGCAATGAAAACAAAGTAAATAAACTTACCTCAATGGATATAGCTATATACACACAAACACACACACACACACACACACACACCCTCTTTTTTAAAAAGGCCATTGAATAAAACATAGTATAATTTGAAAAGAAGTTTATGTCCATTAGTTTCCCTTTCACAGACATTTTACTCTTCATAGAAGAACTATTTCAAGAGAAAAAGGATGATCCAGTGGCTGAAAGAGGCTCATAACCCAACTCATATTCTTTCTCTAGCTCTTTCTTCCCTCTTCTCACTCTCTCCCTTTCCGTCACATAACTAGCTAACCCGGCCATAAAACTGGTCTCTGGTTATACAACTAATTGTAACCTGCTTTGACCAAATATTTTCTTTGTAAAACAAATGATTCTATAGCAAAATAAATATAACTCAACTTTCCTAATGTCTATGTGAACAAATTAAATTACATAGACTTATTTTGTCAGTTTGATTTTCGTTACCTATCATTTAAATTAGAACTTAGAATTCATACTTGGGATATGGTAGGACAAAGACAACTAGCGTTCTGGGTTTTGAAGGAAATGATTCTGTCAATTCAAATGTTAAACCAAACAATGTGTTCCAGATGACTTTTGTTTCATTTCTTCTCTACCTTAATAATAATAATAAAACTTGCAATTGGGTTGAGACAATGAAGCAGGTGAAAGACAAAGGAAAGGAAATAATTCTGGTTAATTTCACTCTTATTCCCAGGTAACCAACAAATTATTTTTATATGCAAAATAGGCTCCTTGAATAACTTTCATATTTCACATTTTTTAAATAATTATTTTAATTATAGATATTCTGAACAGTAAACTTAGTCACTATGAATCTCAGCTTTGTAAGTGTGTTAGAAAGTTTAATCATAGTTCCTAAAACATTGCTATATTGAAATGAGGTGGCTTCATGATTACAGGAAATATAAAAGATTATTTTTTAGAGAAAAAAAGAAATTTAATTTTTATTAAGATATTCTATATAAGAAAAATTTTAATGGTGATAAATACATCACTCTAGTTTGTTAAATTCAAATTCACAGTATTATGTTATAAATTGTGGCAATTGATATGTATGTATTCTTTTGATTACAGGTAATGGAAAGATGATAAAGACAACATTACAAAATGGTAAACATTCATTTGTCTGTAAATGTGAAACACTTATGTAAGGCATTTAGATATTCAATTTTTTGTTTGTTTGTTTGTTTCTTCTGGTCCTTGATTCAGTATAGATATTCAATTCTTAAGTTTCTCTGAGATTGATCAAAAACCCATTAAAGAGATTGATCATAACCCATATGAGAGATGGATCATATCACTCTTGAGATGATTTATTGTGTGTTTCAATTGACATAATCAACAATAAGAAAAATATAAACATTATTATTTGTCAGAGGAGGCTCCAAACACCATATTTACCCTAATTCTAATGCAGCATGATATATAGCTTTAGTTCCATCATAGTCCAGAGACACACATGCTATTTTAACATCTTCCAGATAGAGATTTATATGTCTTGAGTCTTACTTTATTTCTCTGATCTCTAATCACTTGTTAATCTCAGCATTGTGTGGCTTTAGCAAGTTTTATCAAATATTCCCTTAAATGGATGCATGTCTCTGCATTGCCAGCAGTTAGTTATACATGCAAAAGTAAGTGAAGATATTTAAAAATAAATTTCTAGCATTTATGTGTACATTTAATTGTGTAATTTAAATCATATTATTTATTGTTTGTAGCCTAAAATAATTACTTTTTCACAAATATATCAGCACAAGAAAAAATGTTATCAATGGATCAGGGAAACTAACCTCCTTTTAATAAAGGTCTAGAAACTGATTTGGTCCAATTGTCATTTATGGCATTTACATTTCAATGAGAAAATATTGAACAAAGAGGTTAAATGTTTAAGGACAAAAAGACCATGAAACTCAAAGTGCATTTTAGTTTTAGTTATTTTGATTTATTTATGTGGGAAAGACTTGAAAATATCTGTGACACATTGATAATCTTTAGACTCAATCCACTGACCAGAATTGTAGTCAAAATTTATAAAATAAAGGTAATAGCAAAGTTTGTACAAGAAACATAATTAAATGTATGTACTTACTTACAATTTTTTTAAGAAGTTCCTATAAATATTAAACTAATCTTGACAAAATGTTTAGTACTTCAATTAAATGAAGGCCTTATCTGTAATATAAAATAAAATGGCATATTTATGATAAAGAAGTTTTTGTCCACAAAGTAAAAGAAGGTATTTTTGTGAAAGAAAATACCAATATCTAAATATTAGGACCTTTTACCAAAAACCTAGAATTAGAAAAAAATAAATACAGGTAATATTTTTATGTACAATTATGCTATAAAGTATATATTTATAATTCAAAATTCAATCATTCATAATTCATATTATATATTAAAGTTATAGAATAAAGCTGTATTTACATGAATGTTTAAAATGCTTACATGCTAACGCCTATTCATAAAAAAGACTTCTATCAATTTCAAGTTCACTTTGTATTATGCTTCCTAGCATTGGACCATTATAAAGAAATTTGAGATTTAATACAATCCCTTTGAAAGAAAGTTTGGTCCAAGACGATTACCAAGTATTCAGATCCAAACAAAAGTTAGCAGTAATAATACTGTGGCTTATCCAGTCTGCATTCTGTTACTCGATTTCAACTGAGCACCAACTTAGAGCAAGGATTATGTATGCAAACTCTGTAAGACAGTCAATTTATTTACTTGAGGAATATGGGAAATTAATTTCTTGATTCACAACTGTATTTTAAATTGCAGCCCAAAAAAGAATTATTTTACATATGTGCATTTTCAACTTTGTCTTCAAATAAGTTCATGTTTCCCAATGGGGCTTCATATGAAAAATGACAACATTCAGTTGTATAGTTTATTTTTTTGTTGTTTTGTTTGTTTTTAATTTTTGTGGTTACATATTAGTTTTACAGTCCTTTTTGTTGTTGTTCTGTTTGTTTATTTTTAATTTTTGTAGGTACATATTAGATGTGTATATTTATGTACATGTACAGTTTCTTAATTATACTTATCAGCATAACCTGTTAGACTTTTATGTTCTTTATATGCAATATTTTTCACCCATCCACTTTTGGCAAACATAAAATTCTTGCATCTTCTGTTCAGGTCATTTAAAATTTCATGAAAAGTACACATTAAGACTAAAACAGATCAAATGATAGTAATTGAGTGTGTTTTTTTACCTTATAAAATGTGAAAAAATTTTAAAGAATTGTTTTATTCCTTTCCCCATATACTATTACACTTAGCTAAAAATCATAAAAACAGTCACTGAAAGAACAAAAGGCAATAAAGAAGACACAAAGTTAACTTTCAGATTAATACATTGAAAAGTTAGAGTAAATAGGCTTTTAAAAGTATATTATAATAGAAAATTTTACTTAATAAAATAACTTTTAATAAGGTGTTGGTTCTGCAACTGTTGCAGAAATCATTAATATTATTAAATACATGGGTTTTTTTAATTTTAAAACACTCATGGGTATTGCTTCTCTGATGTAGAAGAACATGTTGCTTTAAGATGAAAAAGGTACCACAGTTCATTTTTGCCTATGTGGTAATATAGTCGCAGGAATAAAAAAAATTGAGAAGAAATTCGAGTTCTGTTCTAAAACATTCAAGCACAATGCCTTGTGAGCATGATAATTTTGAAAATTAGCTCACTTCTTTTCACAGTCCATGCATGTAGACAGAACTGTTGATGTAAATCACAGTGGCACAAACTTTTGTGACAGCTGAGTTTAGCCTGCTTTGGAGCACTGTCAAAGAAGAGGTATTAGTCTTTTGCAAAAGCCTCTCCAATCCTTGAACATGTATTTCCTTTCTGCCTCTGCATTACTGAAGTCATTCCAATGCCAAGAAGCAGGAAAAAAAAATGACACAGCAGTAGAGGATGTCCTACCCAGTATAGATATTAATTCCCGCATAAGAACTCAGGAACTTCTAAGGCTAGCCATGAAAACTTCCATACCCACAAATCTTCTTTTTCAACTTTTAAAAATTTAAACCATGCTTAGTGATGCAATGCACCGCACTGCTTTTTCTGAGAAGCCACAGTCAATAACTTAAAATGTTCACAGACCTTTCCTAAATGTTAATACACATAAACATGTTAAAAATAATTAAACCACATTTTTGCCATAATCTCAAACCAAGAGTGGTACATGGTAAAATAATCTTTTACTCCTTAAATTCGTAAAAATGTCATAGTTAATTTCCTATTAATTTACTATGAGAAATTTAGAATTTGAAACACCAATCCCAAAATATGATAGGTAATTTTATTAGTGTTTAGCTGTGATTATAGTTCGATTTTTGCTTTTAATTTTTTATGCTTACTTCTTAAATAACTTAGCCAGTTATTATAAATGATATTAAACTCAGTAATTTATTTACAAAAAAAGAATATTGCTTTCCGACATTTTTATAATTTATAGGAAAGCCAGATTTCTGCTTTTTGGAAGAAGATCCTGGAATATGCCGAGGTTATATTACCAGGTATTTTTATAACAATCAAACAAAACAGTGTGAACGTTTCAAGTATGGTGGATGTCTGGGCAATATGAACAACTTTGAGACACTGGAAGAATGCAAGAACACCTGTGGAGACACTTGTAAGTTTATTTCTCATTTCATTTTAGTTCATTTGTGGACATCCTTTTAAAACCAAGGCATCTCAGATGATGTTCAAGTTTACTCCGGTTTTGTTTTAACCATGCAAATTAAGATATATTTGTGTTCATTCAATCTCAGATTTGTGACTACATATATTTTTAGAAAGGATAGAAAATTAAGAAATTATTTTCATAGCTCTAATACTTTTTATGTTACATTATTTAACTTTTCTTCCTGAAAATACTACAGTACAATTTTAGCAAAATATAATTCTAAAATCTTTCACATTTATACAAATATGAGAGCAAAGTTATTGAATGCCACCTAAAATCAATTAGTTTTATCTGCCTATAGCATTTATTTAAGGGATGACTTAAACATCAACTGTTAACGCTTTTTTGACAAAGAACTACTGTTACCCATGGAAATATTGCCTTACAATATATTTAAAGATTCACTGTTTGCTAATTTGACATAGCAACGTGAATGAAATTGCCAGAAATCTGTTTCAACATTGTGCTATGCATCATTAGTACAAATATGAGATTTTGACAATGTTTATCTGTTTTGATTGGCTGTATTTTTTTCCAGTGAATGATTATGGAACCCAGGTCAATGCTGTGAATAATTCCCTGACTCTACAATCAACCAAGGCTCCCAGGCTTTTCGGTAAGAATCTCCTGGATTTTATTGCTTCCAGGAAACTATTATCATGGTAACAATGAAGTAGATTATGTATTAGAAATACGACTTTAAATATATATTTGTGTGTGTGTGTGTGTGTGTGCGCACGCACGCATGTGTGTGTGTGTGTGGTTACTTAATGAGTTTGTGGAAATACTGAGATTCAAATTGTTTAAGACATCTAATTCCATAAAAGCAACAATTTTTCTAATCTATTTTAAAGTATGCCTTGAAATAAGCTTTTGATTATGTATCACATGAAAAACTTTCATATGATATTTAGCTCCATTCCAAATTTATTTTGCAAAATAGTACTAGGAATTATCATCCTCAGTGTAAAATGGTAAATCACTGTACTGGCAGCAGAGCATCAAAGGCAGTCCAAAGTACTTTTAAAGTCAGTATGGCACTAGGCAAGGTCTCTAATGTTACTCACAGGGAAGATTAGAAATTAATTGAATAGTCATACCTAAATGTTATGTCATTCTGGAGCGAATTATTTTTTTGAATTCTGCAGGACTCTTTTTTATGTTCTAGTCTGTTAACCTATTTATCAGATTTAAATGACCATACAGGACATATTTCCACAAAAATGCAGAGCTGAGAAAATAGTGAAAATACTGGGAAACATAATCAGAAATCACAAATATCTGGGTGGTTAGAAATAACATAGAAAGCTAAAAATTATCATTGTAAAATTATTAGATCCTAGCTAAATTATAAAAATCACATGTTTTTATTCAGATATTGAAGATTTTGCTTAGCAGCAGTCCATGTGAATGTGTCAAGTGTAAACTTGGCCTATTTACATATAAACAGTGTGAATATAAGGAATTCTGTAACTATTAAAATTGCAATCTCAGGATTAAAATAATAATAATAATAAAGAAACACAGTGTCTGGGCCAGGAATTCTGTACCCTGGCCATTTATCAGAATTAGATTGACTTTGAGCTACTCCTCTTTACAACAAGCAAACGAACAACTAAGCAAGCAAGCCAACAGAACGCAAACAAAACTGCCCTGGTGGATCTGACATATTAAAATGTTGACTGAATTATCTAGAAAGAGTCTGTGAATGTCAGCTGAGTCCCACGGTGATCTAATCTTTTGCACGTTTTGCTTCAGCACTAAGGTCACACCTTGGAAATCACGAAGAGGATTTGAAACATGATTAAAGAGGAAATGGAAAATGTAAAGAAACATGAGATCTATTAGGGAGCATAATATGTGCCTTTAATAATTGAAACACTATTACGTGAAAGAACAATTAAGTCCTGTACATGCCTTACCCTTCAGTCTTGCCTATTTCATACCCTCCCCAGATCCTCATCTCTATCCTCCCTTAGCCCCCTCAACCCAGGGTAAGCATGAGGATTAATGTGTGAGGGCTAAAGTATAAATACCTTTCTATAATATGTTTCTTTCTTATGTGAGATCTTTAACAAATTGATGGCTCAGGGATTAATAAATTCCCTAACTTGTAGGTGTTCAATTAGCGTTCAATTAACACTTAAGAGGTAATTAAGTAACTGCAAACTTTCAGTGGGAGTTGGAAAATACGATGCATTCAAAATGGCTTCAGGTTCTTAGATTCAATAGGTAGAGCAGTGAATTGAATGCCAATGAACTTGAGTATAATTTTTAAATACTACTTTGTTTATAATAATTAATACCTTTGTGATTCTGATTTTTTATCTGAAAAATTAAGCACTCTTATGTATTGTTTCTTTATGTCTTTCCAGCTTTATATTTTTCACTCATATTCTGTTTTACTCAGCTAAGTATGACATCTTCAAAAACACGTTAAATCTTATTGCTGTAACAGAAAATTTAGAATGATTAAATTATTAACACGTTTAAATATACATGTGACATAGTATATCAAAAAGTACAAAAAATATATAAAATCAGATTCCAACATGTCTGAATATTTTTGTTTGAATTATTTTACCAATTTAAGTGGAGATCCGCAGTCATTTATCATCAAAGTGAATAGAATAGGTTAGGGAATAGTTTTGCCTTAAGTTTTTTGAAATATAAAATTCATAATTTTTGGTAAGCATACTACCAAGTTAGAAAAATGAAAATAAGTGTGAGTTTTAAAATATTAGTGAGTTTTAAATACCCTCTGACATGTGTCTTCTCTAGTTTTTCATGTAGATGCACATTGACAAATATAATGAATACATAAATGCTTGTAAAAGTAAATTATTAACTAAGTAAAGAGTAAGAATTGACAATATGAATTTAATAAAATTAACTATAAATTTTATTCAAAATAATAAACATTTAAGGAATAATATTTTCATAGTAACTGCATTTAAAATTAGGGCAAATGCCCCCTTTATTTGTCTAGGAAACTGTTTTATTTTTGATTGTATATGTTGCCCTCAAAGTCCACATTCCTCTAGCCAATTTGACCCCTTTTCCTCTTTTACTAAGAGCCTAATGTCTTTCTTTCTTTTTCTTTCTTTCTCTCCTTCTTTCCTTCCTTCCTTCCTTCCTTTCTTCTCTCCCTCCTTCCCTTCCTCCCCCCTTCCCTCCTTCTCTATGTCCCTCTTTCCCTTCCTTTCTCCCTCCCTCACTCCTTCCCTCTCTCCCTTCCTTCCTTCCTCCCTTCCTTCCTTCTGTTCTTCCTTCCTTTCTCCCTTTCTTCTTTCCTTCCTTCCTAATCTAAAACATGAAACAATGTTGCAGTAACTAGGAGATGTTTGATATTAAGGATGGCTTAATGTGGATTGTTAATGACGCTATGTCTCCATTCTTTTTAAAACCTACATGATTTCTAATCTGCCCCAGCCAAGATGCAGATGTAGGAATGCAGATGTAGGAATGCAGATGTCCCTGTACAGTCTAAAACTAGATGACCCCTTGTTACTTCTGTCTGAGGGGTTCGGTGAGTTCTATAGACTCCTCTTAATTTACCCAATCAAATATAATTATATCTGTCACTGCTTGCAGTTATATTATTACATTCCATTATAATTTAAGAGAATGAAATTCTTTGTTTACATAAAACTTTGTTGTTCAAGGGTTTTATTGAATGTGCACGGCTGTCTGTGGATATCAGTTTATTTTGAAAAGAAGTAAATCCTTTAAAGTTTCAATTCAATGTACAAGAATGATAATCTGCCCCACAGCATAAATGGAACAGCATTCTTTTAAAATTCTTTCCCCTAAATAATAATCTTTAAGTAGCATAATTGAGTATTCTAAAATTCAATTCTCATAAAGCGAAATATTTATAAATATAATTTTAATGCTTTTCTTCATGATATTATAGAAACATTTTAGAAGTTTTGTTAAACATTATTAGAATATAATGTTTTAAAAATTGCTATTTATTTTTAATTGAAATGTTGTAAGTGGCTTTCAGAATATGTTTTTCCAGTAAGCTTTCTTGATTCAAGACACTTGAATATTTACTAAGCACAACTCAGATTTAATTTTTCTTTCTATTTCCACATTTCAATATTAAGTTATTTAGGTAATCTCAAAGACTGAGACTTACTCTTCCTTGAAGAGATTTTATGTAATAATTTGTAGGCATAACCCTGAGTGTGAGTGCCTTATTTCAGTTTAATTGGCTGTATTAAGAGTATATTCATGTAGTTAAAATAAATGTGTGTTCTCTTCCATGTGTAGAAGAAATATTTCTAAAGCAATTTTCCTAAATGTGTGCAATTCTGCACATAAACTCTAGAATTGAAAATCATCACAATTGGTTCCTCTTGTTTTACCTGATGATTGAAATAATGATATAGCAGATAAAAAACCTTTGAGCCTGAGGGCATGGGTTAAATTCCCAGCACTTCAATTAATAGCTGTTCGACCCTAAGATATTTCTTGACCTCTCTGAATTTCATCTTCCCAACGTAAAATAAGGATAGTAATACTATAGTACTAACCTGATAAGTTGTGTTATGAGGTTAAATCAATCAAAATACATAACTTTCTTAGGACAGTGCCTGATATCTAGTCAGTTAGTGTAGGTTTGCTCATTATTATTATCTGTGTGATTCAGAGCAATACACTTAACTCGCCAGGCTTTAGTTTCTCATTTGTAAAACAACTCCTTTGTAAGTTCCTGTTTGCAGAAGAAATTTATATTTCAGGCACTCATAAAGTCTCTGGTTATTCAGATAAATGCATCAGTAAACATACAGTCTCGAAATCATGGCTAATATTTTAAGAAGAATTCATACTAGAACTAAATTAATGCATATATGGAAATTCAAAGAGTTTGAGATTATTGGCACAGAGAAGTATCATGGGGCTTCAAGCTCAAAAGATGTTTATTTGTATAATTGTTCCTTAACTTTTCGACACCTCCAACTTTCCAAACTTTTTGAGTTCTGTCATTGTTTTTCTGATTGTTCCAATTTGAAGGATTAGTAATTTTCTTTGTATGACTTCTATTCTTCCTGCCATTCATTAAATTTCATTGCTTTTTATGAAATGTTTATTTCTGTCTCTTCCATTTTCATTCCTATTTATTGTGTTCAGATCACCAACATTTCATGGTTAGATTTCCTAAACAATCATATGTCATCCAATTTGGAACACTAATGATAGTTAAAGAGAGTGCTAAAAAATTAAGATATATGTCTATTTTAAATATAGATATTACTGAAACAATGTTGCAGTAACTAGGAGACATTTGATATTATGCATTGACATAAAATTGGAATTGTCATTTTGGTGACTCTACAAAAATAGTTTTATATTTAAAAGTATTTCAATATTTTTAAATTACATATATATATAGAAAAATAATATTCTCCAAAAATAAGTATAAATTAATAGGGGCTTAGGCAAAACAGGCTGTATAGACATGAGACAAACAGATAAATAGATATCAGAAAGCTCAGATATAACTCAGATATATTTTTATATATATTACAAATAATGTAATCATATATCTAACATAAGTAAACTAAAGCATATTAGAGAAAGAGAAAAAAGGAGCAGTCATATGTAACAAATTATATATGACATTTTTAACATCACTGTCCTATTTCTATTCATCTATCATGTGGTAATTTAGCTTCATCTATTTGCATGAAATTTGTCTGCATCGTCCATTAGTCCTCTATCTATTGCAGATATTTTCTGTCCCTTAAATATAATTTTTTTCTGTCCTTTCAGATTGGTCTCTTAATTACCATTACACACAAGTTATTAACTCTCATTCTAAAGGATGTTTTATGTGATTTTCCCACCTAAAATTCACTGACCCTCCTCATCTTCTTAACCAATCTGCCTTTTCATTATCAGAAGGCCTTCTTTCTGTCTCTTTCCCTGGTTTCCTATTATTATTCCTTTAATACTTATATTATTAGATATTTTGTTTGCTCTGCCTCACTGTCTAGATTACAAGTTTTTTTGAAGAAGAAGATAATGTGTTATATAGTTTATAGACTGCCCCCACTCTCAGCATTGATCATAGTGTTAAGCATATAAAGATGACTCACATTTTTTGTTTATTAATTTTGTGATCCACAGTTACAAAAGAAGGAACAAATGATGGATGGAAGAATGCGGATCATATTTACCAAGTCTTTCTGAACGCCTTCTGCATTCATGCATCCATGTTCTTTCTAGGATTGGATAGCATTTTATGCCTATGTTAATATCTGTGCTTTTGGCATTTCCGTAATATTTATATGTATATGTGATGCCTTTGGCAGCATACTGTTAATAAAGTTTTATATTTTCATGCATAGTAAACATAGTCTTCTCACTGCATCTCACTGGTAAATGTCTAACTAGCAAAGAAAAATGAATGTTCTGTGGAGTTCATACTAGTTGCAAGCTTTTGACTGAACCTAACTATTCATGAAAAAAATAAGCCATTTTTTTCTGATTTTTATACATCTCTTTGGTCCCATACATTGACTCTTTTTTTTTTTCCTTGAGATGGAGTTTCACTCTTACTGTCCAGGCTAGAGCGCAATGGCGTGATCTTGGCTCACTGCAACCTCTGCCTCCCAGGTTCAAGCGATTCTACTCCCTCAGCTTCCCTAGTAGCCAGAATTACAGGCACCCCTTACTCCCCATGGTTAATTTTTCATATTTTCAGTAGAGATGGGGTTTCACCATGTTGGTCAGGCTGGTCTTGAACTCCTGACCTCAGGTGATCCACCCACCTCACCCTCCCAAAGTGCTGAGATTACAGGCATGAGCCACCACATCTGGCCTCATACATCAACTCTTAAGAGCTGCCTTGGAACTATATCAGCTTTACAATATTCTTGGAGGAAACAAACTTTGGGAAGACCTAAAAAGCTACTGACAACCCAATTCTGCTATTTGCTCACTGACTGAGAAAGGGAACACCTATATACCCGATCCAGTTCCACATGGCTTCCTGCCAGCCTCCAGGTCTAGGGAAAGTAATCGGATGACATCCTGAAGATCCTTTTACTACTTGAAACTCTATCCCTCTCCTAAACGTATTCAGTGTATGACCTCCTGGCATACATTCCATTTATGTGCAAAATACAGAAAATAAAATCAAGGCATCTATAAATACATTTTTGAAAGATTTTGGTTATCACTAGCCTTCTGAAACAGGTATTATGTTTACCAAGGGCCTAATGGACAGCCAAACACCATCACTGATACAGTCAATTTCTACATCTTCTTGAGATTGTTATTACCTCCTAGACCTCTTGTGGAAGATGTGATTGCACGTAGAGGAATACTGCAACCCTGAGAACTTTCTGGAAAGAAACTATACCCACCAGCCAAAGAGTTCCACATCCAGCTGCATACCACAAGTCATTACAAGTACTGTTTACAGTTCTTAAAAAACAAAACAAAACAAAACGCTTCATCCACAGTCCGCTTTCATAGTTCTAAAGAAGTATTTTTGCTTTTGTAATGTGTTCTAAGACCAAGAAGCACAGGAATATGCCTCATAAACTAAAGATGCCTGTCTAGTAAATCTGGAGCCTCATACTCTGCTTTTCTGACAAGTTGGCTTTCCAAAAATAGATAACAACTTTTGGACAGCATCCAGCAAGTTTTCTACTTCCTGACAGGAATGCTGATGAGAAACAAAAATGTGGCACTTCATCTCTGCCAAAATCAGTGCTATCCAAATGCAGTCACTCTAGATGACCACTGTCTATCTTTCTAATCCCTTTCTTCCTGGACCATCTTTAGTCTTAACAAAGATAGTTTGTTGCCCCAGTAATAAGAGTCCTCCAGAGAAGTGTTTCTCATGCTTGAATAATATACAGATATCTTTAAAAGGAAAAAAAAAATCACAGACTTCCGAGTTGTAAACCAAATTACTTAAAATAACATTCATTTTGTGTGAACCGGTAACATAGAATAAATTCATTATGATCATTATACAACTATATACCAAAAATTGTTTACAAATTAATGCCAGCTCTAATTTGATAAGACTTCTTTTGCTTAAGAAAAATAAAAATCCTTACTGTAATATGATTTTAATAGTGGCTGGTATAGGGCAGATTAGGAATGTGGTAGGAATAGCTTAGACAAACTTGAGCTACTCTATGTTGTGTTAATTCTCTACCTTTTTCTCTTTAAGTAATGGAAAATCTATGCAGAAATGAAGTTAAGAAGTATCAATACAAAATGGTGGCTAGGTGCAGTGGCTCAGTCCTGTAATCCCAACACTTTGGGAGACTAGGTTGGGAAGATCACTTGAGCCCAGGAGTTCAAGACCAGCCTGGGTAACATGCAGAGACCCTGTCTCTACAAAAAAATAAAATAATTAGGCCAGTATGGTGACCTGTGATTGTAGTCCCACTTACTCTGGAGGCTGAGGTGGGAGGATTGCTTGACCCAGGGAGGTTGAGGCTACAGTGAGCTGTAGTTGAGCCACTGCACTCCAGCTTGTCTGACAGAGCAAAAGATTCTCAAATAAACAAATAGATAGATAGACAGATAGATAGATAGATAAAATGTGTTGATTAGGAAAATCTCAACCTTGCCTCTTCCAGCACAGTGGAGTAAGGGTTCTAGTTTTTTATTATATCTAATACCATTACACAGATCTGAGTGACCAGTGAAAATGTGACCACATGGCTGCAAGACTGGAACTTTGGTGTGGATATTTCTAGAATCAGTCCATAATGACCATGCCAACTCAATAGCTGCTGCCGTCAAGTGTTCAAGCTCTCTAAATACCATTTGAATCAGCACTGTTGCTCCCAACACTTGTTTTTAGCTTCCTTCTGGGGTGATCTATTTCCTGTTCAAACTTAGGAAACTTCAACTTCATGCTTGTAACTGTGGACTATGATACATTTAGCATTTTCAGAACCTGAGCTTCCGAAAAGAGAGGATTGGGACATCAGTTCTAAAGGAGAAGTTGTGACAATTTTCTTTTCATTTGATAAAATTATTAAAATATTTTTGTTCACATATTATTATTTTCTTAATTTTCCAGTTAGTTTGCAGAATGGCATACCTTCGTGGTTGAGTGCATTGACTTTATGGAAAGAAAGACGTGGTTTTTAATTCCAGTTCTGCTATTTGCTGACGCAGTCTGTAGCCTTGAAAAAGGTCACAAAACTTCCCTAGGCTTCAGGTTCCTCATTGTTAGATGTGGCAAGAAATATCTTAAAAACAATTTGTAAAACAGTAATGAGACATAAAATTCTTAACCCAGTGTTGAGTACACAATTAGAGCACAAAGTATTAATTTTTGAGGTTGTTTTTAATGATGATGATGAGGATGACCCAGTTTCATCTGAGGTTTATAGCAAACAAAAAATTCAGGAGTACTATTTGTATACATTTTATTATTGATCATTTTTAATGCAGCTAAAGTCCATAACCTTTATCTGAGGTATCTGCATTTAACATATTTTATGCTAAAATTATTTGAAATAACATATATAGCACTTGAAAATTCAAACATAATTATAAAATACAGATTTTTGTCTTTGGATCTTATATCTAATTGAAGGATTTATAGACCTTTATTTTCAATTTTATTTTATGACCTAAAGTACAGATCTGTGTATTTCCTAATTTCAGTTCATTGCAACAAACATTGAGTGTCTCCTACATGGGAATAACTACCATAGGTACTGAGAGTATAAGAATAGTAATAGTGCACTTTTGTCCTTGACAGGTGTGCTTGTCAAAGGAGATAGATTAAATAGATGACTTCAATGTGTATGTTACATGTTAAGACAGAGACCTGCACAGGGTTATGGGAGAAGAGAGTCACAGTAATATTTTTCGTTCATTAAACAATGTCAAAATTTAAATATTCTATCTTCTCAAAACCTGAACTCTATCTTCATTTCCACTTCCAAGTTGTTTGCCTGGATGCTGGCTAATCCATGGACATTGTCTAAAATTTCATCTTTATATTCAGATATTTTTCTAAGTAAAGCCGCAATGAAACAAGCCACCAAAATATACAAAAAATACAACTATTATAAGTAGAACTTATTTTTAATGTTTTATAACATATTAGAAAAATACTACATTTTCTGAATATAAAAACACTAGAATTATTTCATCTCTAGCTCCCTCACTGCTCAAATTCAATCTGGTGCTTAATTTTAGCTACTCCCATGGTAACTGCTTTGGTTATGGTAATTTTATATTCTTCTTTATTGAAAGTTACTGGATTCAACCTAAACATGCCTGGTTGAGTTTGCTTCATGTAATCAAAAAGATCAGAACTTCTCTCTTTGATTCTTTAATAATTTCAGTGGCTCATTAATGACTGCATTATATAATCCAAATATAATAGTATTCAAGAACCCTCTTAATTTTACCTAAATGTGTTTTTTCCAGCCTTGTATTCCACTATCCTCTCTCTGTGTTGTGTTATCCAGATAGCCTGAAGTTTGCAAAGCATCCCCAAGCAAACCAGAAACATTCTGACCGTTGTGCTTTTTCCTTTCTTCGCCCATATGCTTCTCTGTATTCTCTGCTTATTAAAATCCCATTCTTCCTAAAAAGCTGATAAAGAGACTAAATACTAATTTTCACTTTTAATAAATTTTATAGGGTTTAAAATTTTACAAGTCATGAAGAAAATTTTCCTAATGCATTATAAGACATAATTGTCTTAGAATAAAATATACTCAATAGCTGTATAATATGTAATTTTACCATAGCTTTCTTTGTGGCTTTGCTTAGAAAAGTCCCTGAATGAACTTGACTTTTTGAACTCTGTCCATGGATTAGGCAGTATCTAGGCAAAGAAATTCAACCAAGAAAACATCTAACCAATTTCCTTCCTTCTCTCTTAATATGTGGAGGGCGTTTCTGTCTGGGCAAGATTTCACTTAGTCTATTTCTCATGACCTTTCCATTTCAAGTTCACTGGCAACCCTCCTTCTACATTTTATCCTAAGGTAAGTGGCCCAGTATACACATGGGGGAAGAAAAAGCTCCAGAGCTCTTGGTTTTCCATTCCCTGCCCCATTTTCTTTTCTTTATAGAATATTGATTTCCACCAATTTAATGTCACTTCTCCTGATCAGTGAATAGAGATACATACTCTTTCTTGTTTACAGAGAGAGAGACAGGTTTACCACACATTCCTATTCAGAAACAGATTCTAATAACTAATCTCTAGCCTTTTATCTATTGCCTCAGGACACTGGGCTCACTCTAACTTATTTCTGTTATATATCTTGAGGATTATAATTGTAGACAATTTGAGAAAAAAAGAAAATAGAAGAAAAACTGGCCATATTCACATTAGGCAGAAACAATCACTGTTGGCATTCTAGTATATTTCATTTTACTAGTTCCTTGTATATTTTTTCCAACTTATCACAAAGTAAATAAAGTTCAAGACTGGAAGTAGCTGCTGTAGAAGCCCTAGCAATATGGAATAAGCTCAGCATGAAAGTATCTTTTTGTAAAATTGACCTAGCAAGTGTCTAAGCTCCCTACCTAATAAAGCTCTCTCTTTAGTAATCATCATCACAATTGATTGCATATCCTCTTAAATATTTGACCAATGGATACATATATCATTTCTATTCTCATTTATGTGCGTTTGTATATGTATTTGTATGTATTTGTGTGTTGGCACAAAAATATATATGATTATATTTTGTTGATTCTAACATGCAGGTTTTTCTACATTTTAACATGGTTTTAATCATGATGTAATCATGGTGTATAATAATGTAATTATGTTTTATTTATTTATTTATTTTTTGAAATGGAGTGTTTCTCTGTCACTCAGGCTGGAGTACAGTGGCTCAATCTCAGCTCACTTGGAACCTCCACCTTCGGAGTTCAAGTGATTCTCCTGCCTCATCCTCTCTAGTAGATGGGACCACAGGTGTGCACCACCATGCCCAGCTAATTTTTGTATTCTTAGCAGACACAGGGTTTCACCATGTGGCCAGGCTGATACTGAACTCCAGACCTCAGGTGATCCACCCACCTCGATCTCCCAAAGTGCTGGGATTACAGGTGTGAGCTACCACAACCAGCAGTATTTTTCTTTCTTCATGAGCAGTACATAAAATAATAGTGCATCTTCAAATCCATGACATTGAGACTTTATGTAAATGGTATTTCACAGAACATTTGGCAAGCTATAAGCAATTTCTTGTCCCACATCATACCCTTCTACTGTTGTTGGTATGGGGAGGAAAAAAAGTGTTGAATAGTAGATAAATGTATAGCAGTAAGGTCCATATTTTGCTAAATGGCGTGGGCACTTTAAATGTCATTGTAGGTATATAAATTTGTAAAACCTTTTAGTGAAAAATTCAGCAACATCTACCAAATTATAAATTAAATATAGATTTTGCATAATTCTAATTTCAGAAATATCTCCTCTGGAATCACCTGAACCAGTATACGTGGGTGCTCATGAACTGTTGTCTGAAAAAAATGAATTATAATAATCTGTATGTCCATTTGACTACATATACTCATAGTCAACTCATAAAATGAAGTACTGCACATACGTTACAAAAAGTGAGATCTATATAAAAATGCAGAGACACAACCACAAAATATTATCAAGTATAGTAATAAATATAGAATGTTATGCTAATACATTTGCATATGCAAACAATTAGGAGATATATAAATCATTGGTAGTGGTTAAAGAGCAAGAATCAAATTATTGATAAATTTTTTACATTTTTTATACTTTCATATTATTTCAAAGTTTTACAAAGATAATTTACAGTAAATATATTTCTCTTTAATACAAAATTATAGAAAAGTAAAACCTAAAAAAAGATTTGCTAACCAATTTCCTAAAAAGTCTCAGAAGACAAAAGTAAATGTACTTAACAAGTTGTAAGATATTTCATAAAACCTAATTTGTTTAGTAAAACGAAAGCCTAAGTAGGCAGGCCAAATGGGAATCATCAAAAAGATACCACAGTAAGGATTCAAAGTAAACATAAGATTCAAAGTTTATTATATAAATCTCAAAGCAAATTTATGTTAAAAAGCCTTGCCTGTAAAACTGAATTTAGAGCACTGCCTTACAATTTAGCAGTCACACTGGATCATGATAGTTCCTGACTTAAAAGAAAGAAGAAAAAGTGGATCCTGAATTCTGAAACTTATCAAAAACCCTCTAGAGAAAGGTACCCAACTTGTTATTAATGGCCAAGTCAAGACAGAATGCATTTGATTATTAAATTTTCCTCAGGAAAAAAAAAGCAAAAGTCAGGTTAGTATCTTTTATATTCTATCTTAAATTTCTGTGAATAATTATAATCTCAACCAAAAAAGTCACATTTCACAAAACCTTTATATTTTCTTTGATTGTAGATACCAAAGTCTGGATTTTAAATAGATGAGTGCCCAACTATCTATCAATTTTTTCTCTTCAAGAGGTGAAAACAATTCAAATGGAGCTAAAATGTTTTTAAAAACCATTTGCTTCATTACTTAAATTTTACTGTGATTTAGGCCATAGCAACCCAATGATAGTCTTACTGCTCTCAGTTAAAACGATCTTAGGAGAAATGAATTAGTTTACATATCAGGTAAAATTTATGTTCTGAAGAATAATTGCCTTATGATTCCTTAATTGACAATAATTTATTGCATCTTTAAAAAAACTTCTAAAAGTTAACTACATATAATACAATATTATTCATTCTCATTCTCTGGATACTTCTCTATTTTCATTTAACTTCAAATTTTAATACACTATTGAAATACCATCATTTCTAGAAGTTAGGAACCTTACGGTTGATCTGGATCAAAACTCTGTTGGATAATTTAGTGAAATTTTCTCTGCTGGCATCTATTCTGGCCAACTGTCTGTTTGCTCTCAAATCGACCCCCTGCTTTTACCCTGCCTCGTGGTTTTATGGGAAATCTTTCTCCTCTAGCTTTGAAAGGATTTGGTAAATGGTAGGCATTGTTGGGTGACTGGATGGTCAAAGGAAGACGGAAGCTAGTAATGTCTCTCCACCACATCTGTGGTGTATCTTTCATGGTTTCGGCTTCAATGGAAAGGGCCATATGGTTCTAGCATTCACCTGGCGTTCTTAGTCTATGAGGCTCTTCCTCTCATATTTCCAATGTAGGGACTATAGCCCCAGATTTACTAGGCTAGCTTGTTCTCATTTTGAAATAACCTTGATGTTATGATTGGGCCATGTTTATTATATGTCATATATGGGGAAAAGAGAAGAAGTTTGCTCCCTGTCATCAGAAAATTTTCTCTGCTCTGGAATAAGGGGGCTTGACAGCTGGCATTGCTATTAAGACATAACAACTAACATTTGCAAAGAAGGATACAACTTACAAGCACATTCACACATACTATCTGCAGCTTACTATGGGCAGATACATCTTATGTACAAAATGCTGAAATGAAATTGATGTATAAGTCATACATCATTTTATCATACACATCTATTTGGAAGTTACTATGGGTGTTTAAACAGGAAAAAAAAAGAGATAGCAATTTCCTCTGTTTTCTGTTTCTCAAATTAGGCTAATTGCATCTAGTACATCTCTTTTGTTTCTGAACATAGGTGATAACTGGAAGCTTATGAGATCAAAGTGGTGGCAATTAATAATCATTTTATATTCTATACTGTGCAAGGGTGATAGTCCATGTCACACACATTGGAAAAGTTTGTACAATAGTACAACTTCATTACAGTGTAACTCTGCTAGACCACTAGAAAACTCCTCTTATATAAATGATTCTTAAAGACCAGAAATGTCTACATTTTCTAGAATGTTTAGCACACATTCTCACCACTCATTTTATCTTGGATTTATGATGGCATATCGTCATGTAAAAGGATACAAAATATAGGCATGTAGTATAAATAAGGCTAGAGATCTAATGTACAGCATGAAGACAACAGTTAACAAAATATATTGTGTTATGGACTTTTGCTATATAAGTAGATTTTAGCTACTCTTGACATATACAAAAAAATATAACTCTGTGAGAGATGGATATATTAATCTGCTTCACTATAGCAACTATTTTACTCTTTATATCTATCCCATAACATCATTTGTAAAGCTCACATGTACACAACAAAAATTATTCTTAACTCATAGGCGGGTGTTGAACAATGAGAACAAATGGACACAGGGAGGGGAGCACTATACACTGGGGTCTGTTGGGGGGAAATAGGGTAGGGACAGTTGGGGGTGGGGAGTTGGGGAGAGATAGCACGGGGAGAAATGCCAGATATAGGTGATGGGGAGGAAGGCAGCAAATCACACTGCCACATGTGTACCTATGCAACAATCTTGCATGTTCTTCACATGTACCCCAAAACCTAAAATGCAATTAAAAAAAAATAAAAATAAAAGTAAAAATAAAATAAAATAAAAATCATGCATTATAATCCCCACCTAGGATAAGGTAAAACAGAAAGGGCGACATATTATTTAAAATACTATTTTCATTTTACAAGTCCTAAGAGGCCTTCTTAAAAATCACTGCATATAAGGAGCTGAGGCAGGAGAATCGCTTGAACCTGAGAGGTGGAGGTGGCAGTGAGCTGAGATAGCACCACTGCACTTTAACCTGGGTGACAGAGCAAGACTCCATCTCAAAAAAAAAAAAATTACTGCATGCATAACTAGTCAAAGACCTAAGTAAAACTAAAGATTCTGTATTTGATTATAGTTTTTAATTCTGGAACAAAAATATCACCCATCTCAGATTTCTTCTCATAAATTATTCTCATAGTATTAATTCCCTCACATTTCTCAGAATATTTTTTGTTATTTGAGTTACTATATCAAGATACTCTAGTACTTATTTACATATCCAGAAGGCAGGAGGTGGTAAAAAAAAAATGCTTATATCAATTTGAAAATTCTTTTCAGTTTTTCTCATTGTTTTATTTCTTTTTTCTTTTACAGTCTGTTCATCTGGGGTTTATTTGCCAAAAGACAGCTTCTTGCTTAAGGCGCAATCTATTCACCTACATTAACCACTGGATTCCTCAAAGTACTATTTTCTATTAAGATTGGATATTTACCAAATCTTCATCTGTATTTGCTTGTATCACATCTCACCATTTGGCAAAGCCATTAAAGTTTTTTTACATTGATTCCGCGACATACAACAACTGACCTGCAGTACAGGTTTATTAACATCAAGCAATTTAGCTATGCTACTGAAGACCACCCAGTGCCTCTCACTGACAATTATTCCCAAAGAACTAAAAACTAACATTGAAATTAATTTTCTCTTTGATTTAGCAAATGAGTGTTCTTTTTATTGCCCTAGTTGTATTTTTCTCTTCTGTTTTTGAAAACCATTGATTGATCCCATTGGCAAACCAGCTTATCTGTCTGATCCAAATCAAATTTTCATTTCACTGGTTTTAGCAATGTTGATTCCTTTGTAAAAACATTTAACTAATCTAGAACTAAACTTCAATTTATGAGAAAAAAAAATACTACCAAGACAAACATCTTATCTGGACTCATTCCTTGAAACTTAAAACTTGTTATGACTTAATTCCTTCACTTTAAATTATGATAGTATTACATCATTCATGATGTGTTATTTAAGACAAGAAACCTCCTCAGCTTTGGTGTTTTTGTTACATCACAAATAAAAACTTTGCTTATTAGAATTTTTTAAAGCTAAATATTTTAGAACAAATGGTATGTAAATGAATGTGTGTGTGTGTGTGTGTCTGTAAGAAATTTTCAGCAGTTACGTTATCGAATAGTAGTTTTTATTATGTACAAATTGTTCACATAAAGAATAATCATAACACTTCTCTTTGGCAAATGAGATTTTTAAATTCATTGGAGAAAGATCTCAATGTAGAGGACACAGCATTTTATTAAGCATTTTCCTAGAATTGAAATGCATGAATTTTATTAAATATCCCTTTATTCATTCAGATTACTGCTAACATATGCATGCAACAAGACTAATCTATAAACAGTATCAATATGAAAGCCTCAAATTCACTTTCATATATGGCTTACCATGTTTTCCTGATGTTTTTAGAATTTCAGGGTCCCTCATGGTGTCTCGATCCAGCAGACAGAGGATTGTGTCGCGCCAATGAGACCAGATTCTACTACAATTCAGTCATTGGGAAATGCCGCCCATTTAAATACAGTGGATGCGGGGGAAATGAAAACAATTTTACTTCCAAAAAAGAATGTCGGAAGTCATGTAAAAAAGGTATAGAAGATACTCTTCCCGTTAACTGATTAGTGTTTAAGATAGCAATTGAATTGACATTATAATCTATTAAAATATGAAATTAATTATCTTTATTATAAGAAAATATGATGCAGCTAATAAATGTCTTCTTAAAATACATTTAGATAATATTGCTATATATATAACTGTAATTTCTTTTAATGTCTTCATAGAAAAAGAATCAATTTAAAACAATTTAAACATGTTATTCTTTTAATGTTGAAATACTAGGCATTTATTTTAAAAGATTATACCCAATTCCTTTAAGCTTTTTTGAAATGCACAAAATGTTAACCTGTTTATTGATGTCTTCTGAAATATAAAACTGATGCATGTTTGTAACAGTCAGAAGAGTATAAAAATGCAAACTAATACTATCTGTAACTCCATCAGCCATATACAGCCACATTTCTACTTTTTAAAAATAAAGGAAGCATGGATTTGTAACAGAAAATGAACTAGTAATAAAAATGAACAGCATGCTTATCCATTTTTATTAACTCACATATGCAAAGTAACTTCCTTAAAAATAGATTGTTCTACACAAATACAGAAGCAAATTAAAGGCTTTTAAATCAATAACGTCTTTTGGATTTAAATGTTAAAAGATACTTTAAGAAGATTTTAGATAAAATGTTTCATTGTGTTACTTTATCACACATTAATTTATTCCTCTTCCTCTTACAGGTTTCATCCAAAGAAAATCAAAAGAGGGCCTAATTAAAACCAAAAGAAAGAGAAAGAAGCTGAAAGTGAAAATAGGATATGAAGAAATTTTTCTTAAAAATGCATAAATTTGTTATAGAAATTTAGCATTAATTCTAATAAATATTTTATATGAAATGTTCCACTTTGTTTTCTATTTTTCCCTTTACTAAAAAAATTTTAAATAATATATTCATTAAATTTTCTATGTTTATTGCACATTTGTGTCAAAGTTGCTTTTCTAATCTTGTGAAATTGCTTCTTCTAGGTCTATAGTTTATCAACTGGCTACTGTGAAATTACTCATTCTCTGAATCCTTCTCTATTTTCATTTAACTACAAATTATCATACTACCGGATACATCAAATCAGTCCTTTGTTTCCATTTTCTCACCATCTGTTTGAGGACATGATCATGTAAATGATGATCGCCTTTAAAACCTGTAACCAGATTCAGGAATACCGCTATTAAAAAATCAAGCACTTCTTGAGTTTCACATCTAAAATGGTGACAAACACCTGCTTCTGATAAAGCTCATTCAATTGTGTGTTTGAAAAGACTGGTAATAACAGAATTCTATTATGTGTATCCCTCCTTATACATAGTTTTTCTCCTTTGTACTAACCAGCACTTCCATCAATATTCAGCCAAGCCACTTTGAAAAGTCAACTCTGCATAATATTCCTGCCTGATTTGGATTGGTTTAACTTTTTTTTGTTTGTTTGACCATAGCCCATTCTATCAGTCAAGAAGATTGAATAATTGTGTATTAAAAACAACTCATGATAAGGAGAAATTTTATGGAAACAAGAAGTTTTATAGCAATCAAAAGGAAATTTTTTATGTACTTCCTAATACTATGCTTCATAATATTTTCTCTTTCTAAAAATAACAAAAATATTTAAACCTGCTGAAACCTATTCAGTTATCATTAGGGTTTGCTCACAATGCAACTAATTGTGCAAAAAAAAAAAGTAGGTTCTATCTGTTGAAGAGAATTATCAGTGAGAAAGTCTACTAGAACATTCATGCACTGGTCACTCTTGGGGAGTTAATATTTCTCTGGAGTTAATTCACTATATCCAGATCAATATCTTTTATCCTGAGCCATGTGCAGCCTGGTATCTCAACAACTTTCAAGACATGTCAGTTTCTGTAGTGTTCACCTCAGATTTGACATTCGAATCTGAAATGATTTAGATACACCTCATTCATTTCATATAGCTTCATGACTTCTAGCTAGCAATGATAATTCTGCCTATTCCTTAGGCTTGAAATTTTGAACTCAATTTGGATTTCTTGTTTTCCCTCATATACCACATCTAAACAGTCTCCAAATCCTTATGCCTTCTTTTTCAAAAAAAATTTACCCAACCCACAGCCTTTTTACTCTTTTTGTTTGTTTGTTTTGAGACAGACAAAGGGCAGTGGTGCAATCATGGGTTACTGAAGCCTCCCACCTAACTGAGACTACAGGTGCAGGCCACCATACTGGCTAATTTTTATAATTTTTGTAGAGACGGGTTTTATCATGCTACCCAGGCTTGTGTTAAACATCTGGGCTCAAGCAATTTTCCAGCCCCAGCCTTCCAAAGTGCTGGGCTTACAGGAATAAACCACAGTGCCCCATTTTTACTGTGTATTTTCAAAAAGTTGTCTAGCACTTATAACAGGGACAGTTTTAGCTGTGTATTTTGAAAAAGTTGTCTCTAAGTGCCCTAGATAATGAAGTCAAAATGACTGATCTGTGTCCACTTGGGTTGAGCATTCTTTTAGTAATAAAGGATTTGGTTATATTTGAATTCTTTAGAACTGATTCTCATTCTTGTCAATCAACTGTGAATTTTCTGTGTTAATTTCTAGCAGAGGTAATAGAGTTAATCCAAAACCATAGGTGTATTAAAGTCCAGATTGACAAGTATACTCAACAAACCAGGCACTGAGCTGAAAAAGGGATCATTTCCCAGTGGGCCTTAAGGCCCACATAAATCCCTGTGCAAAAATCGAGAAACAGAGACAGAAAGTGACTCGCCTAAGGCTTGTCACTTGAAAGTGGGTGGCTGACTGACTGGCAGAGGGCTGGAAATCAAATCCAAATCTCCTGACCTCTAATTTCAGAGGGTGCACTATCTCCCCAAGGCCCAATTTTACAGTTAAATGGCTTAACAAGGGCTTTACTGGATTGAAGTCAATATTAAAAGACATTAGATTCCATCGACACAGTCTTTGGCCCCTTGTCTCTAATGAGAATTTGCCCGGTTCAAATTTTAACATTGGTCTAACCTGAGAGATCTTGACTTTCAGCCTGAAACTCTTGAAAAGGCTTGATTAACTTAGGAGTTCCTGCTACAAAGGAAGATCCAAGAACCCTCTTCAGCAAAGGTGAGCTGGCCTCAGTGGTAAACGGGAAATGAGCTGGTTTCAATAACCACTCTCTCACCAATCATCAAGATAAATTTCTTATAACATACATGTATTGTGTTCTTAGGAGGGATTGGAGTTATCCAAGATTCTGAGTAACATGCTACCACAGGAAGAAGGGTTTGCTGCTCAGGCCTGGAGACAGACACACAGACACACACACATGCACAAACACACACACAGGCTTGACACACAACTGGTAGTGTCCAGCAAATACTTAGTAGTATGAGGCGGGCTTTGAACCCATCCATGCTCCCAGGGAAGAGACACCTTTCTCTAATTCACACGTCCATTCTCCCTCCTTCTTATCCAATGCTGCCTCCTCCTCAAGCCCACGTATTATTGCATAGAACAAAATTAGGCAGGGCTATCAGGTTAAAGCATTGTCAATGATGCTTTCATTAAAAACAACAGCACAGTCAAACAGAGAGCATGCTTGCATATGAAATGTGATTAATTCTTTCAGACATGGCTCATGATGACTGGGGCCACACTATCAGGAAGAAGCTCTGCTCTGTAGCGAGCCTAGCTGTGTGCCTGGCCACCTCCCAAAGTGCTTCACACTCTCATTTCACCCTCAGAGGCAGACAAGAGGACTGCAAAGGACTCATTTGTCTCCCATGCTCTCTGAAAAGGACTCCCATTTCTCCTGGGTACCAAAAGTAACATTTTTACTCTTTCCTGCATCCTTCCCATCAGTATTAATTCCTCAGAAATAATTCCTCCACCATTTCAAAATGCTCCCAAAACTCACACTTGTTGGTACTTAACTACAACCTTCAACCTCACCATTTAATTTTGATATATGTTTTCGGAATTACCTACAATACTTTCTTTCATGACTACTTTGATTTAGTTAAGAATACTTGCTGTTCACTGAATGTTAATCACTCAGCTTATTCAAACAGATTTCCTATTTAAAAATATGATCTTCTCCAGATCATTCATCTGAAGTCAGGATCCAGCTGATGCCAGCTACAGAATCACTGTGTTTCTATACGGAATATGAAAATTCCTAACATATAGTTACAAATCATTATCTACTGTGGTATAAAAACTTTACCATTACATACTAGTGTCAACTTTTTTTACTTAAGGAAAATAATATATCTTGATTCAAATGATCAGTACATAAATAATTGCCTTAGATGGAGTCTTTGCTGTGTAATTTGAGACTTTTGGAAATCAAAAGCCGTTGTGAAACATTTCCTGTTGTCATTTATTTAGGAATAGCAATAGCTCTGGAAAATGGCAGAGGGGAGGGACATCTTACAGAAAAAAAGTAACGGAGATTTCCTTTATTGAAATTGTGCATTGTGTCCAACAAAGAGCAACCAACTGTCACACCCCCTCCACACACACATGAAATTTCAAATACTAGCAATGAAGAGAAAAGTCCTAAGGACAGGGAAAAATATGGAGGGATAAGTCACATACAAAGAAATAGAAATAAAAAGGAATTGTACATTTCAATGACAATAATGGAAGGAAGTCACAAGGTAGTTGGATACAGAAGTCTGAGGGATGAGGAATGGCTGTTTACTTGCTAGAAGTCCATTTGTACTAACTGATCTTTCAATTATGTGTGTGTAGTGCTTTGCTGAAAGACAGGAAAGAGGCTTTGGGAAAAAGTTTTAGAATATAAACTAAGAAAAAAAGTTTTATAATATAAACAAAGAGATACTGTTTCTAGTACCAATAATAACCTAGTGGATGAATTTTTTTTTACCATCTAATTTCTCTGGCCCCATATTTGTTTAGATTTAGAATGAGTGTTTTGCACTAGACTGGCTATAAAAACAAGTTTTTTAGTTTGGGGAATTTTAAGATTTTATGGCAATGCCCTCTACTTAACAGTTTCTAATATCAACATATGATAAGGCAAAAGAAAAATGGAGAGATGTTCTGTGATTAAAAAACAAAAATCAACATTGTCCAGATTCTACTATTAGTAATATCCATAACCCCCCTAGTGTGAGGTTGTCATTTATAACAGTCTTCTGTATTCTTGAAAACTAGCTTATGTTGATGGATCTTATCTTCAAACTGAGTATAGTTGCTATTTCCTCTTTCAGTGCCTGGTTAATTCCCAAACATCAAAAGATTTTATGAGAAGCTTCCAAGTAATTGCTTTACAGGAGGTCCCACAAACTTCGAAGTTTTCTGAATGCCTTAATAATGACTTTTATAATCAAAAAACAGTTTCAGAATCCATTAACTTTTTTTCAATATTATATGTATTGTAGGGAAAATAATATATATGGATCTGATGTATTCTAACTCATTAAGGCATTTCAAGCTCATGAGAAGTTTTAAAATAATTTTCAGACCCTTTAGTCTCTTTTTATTGCATTTTAGGTTTTGAGGTACATGTGAAGAACATGCAAGATTGTTGCATATGTACACACGTGGCAGTGTGTATTTTCTGCCTTCCTCCCCTTCACCTATATCTGGCATTTCTCCCCATGCCCTCGCCCCCAACTCCCCACCCCCCACTGTCCCTCCCCTACTTCCCTCCAACAGACCCCAGTCTGTAGTGCTCCCCTCCCTGTGTCCATGTGTTCCCATTGTTCAACACCCGCCTCTGAGTGAGAACATGCGGTGTTTGATTTTCTGCTCCTGTGTCAGTTTGCTGAAAATGATGGCTTCCAGATTCATCCATGTCCCCATAAAGGGCACGAACTCATCGTTTTTTATGGCTGCGTAATATTCCATGGTGTATATGTGCCACATTTTCCCTGTCCAGTGTATCATCGATGGGCATTTGGGTTGGTTCCAGGTCTTTGCTATTGTAAACTGTGCTGCAATGAACATTCGTGTGCATGTATCCATATTGTAGAACGATTTATAATCCTTTGGATATATACCCAATAATGTGATTGCTGAGTCAAATGGAATTTCCATTTCTATGTCCTTGAGGAATCGCCACACTGTGTTCCACAATGGTTGAACTAATTTACACTCCCACCAACAGTGTAAAAGTGTTCCTATTTCTCCACATCCTCTCCAGCAACTATTGTGTCCAGATTTTTTAATGATCGCTTTTCTAACTGCCGTGAGATGGTATCTCAATATAATTTTGATTTACATTTCTCTAATGACCAATGATGATGAGCATTTTTTCATATGTTTGTTGGCCTCACATATGTCTTCTTTTGTAAAGTGTCTGTTCATATCCTTTACCCACTTTTGAATGGGCTTGTTTGTTTATTTCTTGTAAACCTGTTTTAGTTCTTTGTAAATTCTGGATATCAGCCCTTTGTCAGATGGGTAAACTGCAAAAATTTTTTCCCATTCTCTTGGTTGCTGATTCACTCTAATGACTGTTTCTTTTGCTGTGCAGAAGCTGTGGAGCTTGATTAGGTCCCATTTGTCTATTTTGGCTTTAGTTGCCAATGCTTTTGGTATTTTGGTCATGAGATCCTTGCCTATGCCTATGTCCTCAAGTGTTTTGCCTAGATTTTCTTCTGGTGTTAGGTCTTATGTTTAAGTCTTTAATCCATCTGGAGTTATTTTAGTGTCAGGTGTCAGGAAGGGGTCCAGTTTCTGCTTTCTGCACATGGCTAGCCAGTTTTCCCAACACCATTTATTAAACAGAGAATCCTTTCCCCATTGCTTGTTTTTGTAAGGTTTGTCAAAGATTGGATGGTTGTAGATATGTTGTGTTGCCTCTGAGGCCTCTGTTCTGTTCCATTGGTGTATATCTCTGTTTTGGTACCAGTACCATGCTGTTTTGATT
>NW_016107491.1:1223288-1225140 GCF_001604975.1 Cebus imitator
TTCTCTCTTTTCTTTTTTATTAATCTGGCTAGTGGTCTGTCTATTTTGTTGATCTTTTCAAAAAACCAGCTCCTGGATTTATTTTTTTTTGAAGAGTTTTTTGTGTCTCTATCTCCTTCAGTTCTGCTCTGATCTTAGTTATTTCCTGTCTTCTGCTAGGTTTTGAGTTTTTTTGATCTTGCTCTTCTAGCTCTTTCAATTTTGATGATAGGTTGTCAATTTTAGATCTCTCCTTTCTTCTCATGTGGGCACTTATTGCTATATATTTTCCTTTAGAGACTGCTTTAAATGTGTCCCAGAGATTCTGGTATGTTGTGTCTTCATTCTCATTGGTTTCGAAGAACGTCTTTATTTCTGCCTTCATTTCGTTGTTTATCCAGTCAACATTCAAGAGCAAGCTGTTCAGTTTCCATGAGGCTGTGTGGTTCTGAGTCAGTTTCTGAATTCTGAATTCTAACTTGATTGCACTGTGGTCTGAGAGACTGTTTGTTATGATTTCCTTTCTTTTTCATTTGCTGAGGAGTTATTTGCTTCCAATTATGTGGTCAATTGTAGAGTAGGTGTAATGTGGTGCTGAGAAGAATGTATATTCTGTGTATTTGGGGTGAAGAGTTCTGTAAATGTCTATTAGATTTGCTTGGTCCAGGTCTGAGTTCAAGTCCTGGATATCCTTCTTAATTTTCTGTCTGGTTTATCTGTCTAATATTGACAACGGGGTGTTAAAGTCTCCCACTATTATTGTGTGGGAGTCTAAGTCTCTTTGTAAGTCATTAAGAATTTGCCTTATGTATCTGGGTGCTCCTGTATTGGGTGCGTATATATTTAGGATCATTAGCTCTTCTTGTTGCATTGATCATTTTACCATTATGTAGTGTCCTTTGTCTCTTTTGATCTTTGTTGCTTTAAAGTCTATGTTATCAGAGACAAGAATTGCAACTCCTGCTTTATTTTGCTCTCCATTTACTTGATAAATCTTCCTCAATCCCTTGAGGAAGGGCTCAAAGGCTCAAACCTTTGAGCCTTTGTGTATCTTTGCACGTGAGATGGGTTTCCTGGATACACTGATGGGTTTTGGCTTTTTATTCAATTTGCCAGTCTGTGACTTTTGATTGGGGCATTTAGTCCATTTACATTTAGGGTTAATATTGTTCTGTGTGAATTTGATACTTCCATTTTAATGCCAGCTGGCTGTTTTGCCCATTAGTTGATATAGATTCTTCATTGTGTTGATGCTCTTTACCATTTGGTTTATTTTTGGAGTGGCTGGTACTGATTTTTCCTTTCTATGTGTACAGCCTCTTTCAGGAGCTCCTGTAAAGCAGGCCTGGTGGTGTTGAAATCTCTGAGTACTTGCTTGTTCGCAAAGGATTTTATTTTTCCTTAACTTATGAAGCTTAGTTTGGCTGGATAGGAAATTCTAGGTTTAAAGTTCTTTTCTTTAAGTGTGTTGAATATTGGCCCCCACTCTCTTCTGGCTTGTAGGGTTTTTGCTGAGAGATCTGCTGTGAGTCTGATGGGCTTCCCTTTGTGGGTAACCCAACCTTTCTCTCTGGCTGCCCTTAGCATTTTCTCCTTCATTTCAACCCTGGTGAATCTGGCGATTATGTGCCTTGGGGTTGCTCTTCTTGAGGAATATCTTTGTGGTGTTCTCTGTATTTCCTGGACTAGAATATTGGCCTTCCTTGCTAGGTTGGGGAAGTTTTCCTGGATAATATTCTGAAGAGTATTTTCCAGCTTGGATTCATTCTCTTCGTCACATTCAGGTACACCTATCAAACGTAGATTAGGTCTTTTCACATAGTCCCACATTTCTTGGAGACTTTATTCATCCCTTTTTACCCCTTTTTCTCTA
>NW_016107491.1:1225318-1311279 GCF_001604975.1 Cebus imitator
GTTAGAACATGTTCTTTTAGCTCACGGAAGTTCCTTATTACCCACCATCTGAAGTCTGATTCTGTCATTTCATCACACTCATCCTCCATCCAGTCTTGTTCCCTTGCTGGTGAGGAGTTGTGAACACTTGCAGGAGGAGAGGTGTTCTGGTTTCTGGTGTTTTCATCCTTTTTGCGCTGGTTTCTTCCCATCTTTGTGGATTTATCCACCTGTCGTCTTTGTAGTTGCTGACTTTCAGATTGGGTCTCTGAGTGGATGTCCAATTTGTTGATAATGAAGCTATTTCTGTCTCTTAGTTTTCCTTCTAACAATCTGGCCCCTCTGCTGTAGGACTGCTGAGGTCCACTCCAGGCCCTGCTTGCCTGGGGATCACCTGCAGCAGCTGCAGAACAGTAGCAGTTGCTGCCAGTTTCTTTTTCTGCTATCTTTGTCCCAGAAGGATACCCGCTAAATGTCAGTCTGATCTCTCCTTTATGAGGTGACTTTTTGGATATTCGGGGGTCAGGGAGCTGCTTGAGGAGACAGTCTGTCCTTTACATGAGCTCAAGGGCTGAGTTGTGAGCTCCGTTTTTCATTCAGTGTTGCTGGGCATGTACATTTAGGTCTGCTGCAGCAGACCTCATAAACACCTTTTTCCCCTGGTGCTCTGTCCCAGGGAGTTAGGGCTTTATTTATGAGTTGCTGTTGTGCTGCTGCCTTTTTTTTTCAGGGCTGCCCTGTGCAGCAATGAGGCAGCCTAGTCACTGTCTGCCTGCAGAGGCTTTGCTGAGCTGCTGTGGGCTCTGCCCAGCGGTCGTGTGAACTTCCCTGTAGTCCTGTTTATATGGGTGTAGTTAGAACTGTCTCAGCATTGGTGGCCTGCCTCTGTAATGGCAGACTCTCGCTGTATTGGCAGGTTGCCTTGGCAACGGCGGGTTGCCTCAGCAATGGTGGGCTGCCTCAGCAATGGTGGACACCCCTCCCCCATGGAGCTGGACCGTCCGAGTTCAGCTGTGCTTGCTGTGAAACTCTCAATCCAAAGAGTTTCCGATTGCTGTTCTTCTGTGTGGGTGGGACCAGACAAGCCTGATCACCTGGCTCCCTGCCTCAGAGCCTTTTGCTCTCCAGCTGAATGGTCGACTCTTTCCCAGGTGTTTCAGTCGCCTGTTGAAAAGGCACCAGGGCCTATGTGACTTCCCCTGCAGCAACTCCCTGTGCCGGTTGAAGTAGCAGCGCTGAGATTCATGGGGCCTTTTGTTTGTGTGTTTTTGCCCAGGAATCTCCTGGCCTGGCTCCCTGCCTCCGATCCCCCTTTAGTCAGATGAATGGGCTACTGCGCCTTCCCAGGGCTCCAATCGCCAGCCAAAACGGCACCTGGACCAGTGTATTTTGTACGGAGAACTGCTGTGCTGGGGCGCCGCAAAGCAGCCCAGCGGGCCAAAACAGCCTCAGAACCAAAAGGGCCGTGCAGGCCAAAACAGTCGTGCTGGCAACCCGTGGGGCTCCTCCGCCTCGGAATCTCCTGGCCTGTGGGCAATAAAAATCCATCTGGAAATGCAGCGTCCACTCACCTCCATGCTTTCACTGGGAGCTGCAATCCCGAGCGGTTCCTAAACGGCCATCTTGGATCTGCACCCAAAAAGATCATCCCTTTAGTCTCTTAATTATTTTAAAGAAGCAAGTCAAATTTAATTAAGAATAATTAACTAGAATTAAATTTTTCTAGTACAAAATATTTTATTTCAATCAACAATTTATTCTAATAAATTTTAGACAAATCCTAATTGTAGCCAAAATCAACTCATTCCTGTCAATATTACTGATGATTTGCTATTCTTTTTCATTGTAAGATAAAATCAGCCAAGTCAATTATGAACTTGAATGTATTTAGGAACTTAATTCATATTTAATCTGTATTTGCACAAGGGGTAAAATTCTAATTTACTGAATGCTTTTTCTAAGCTGCAGGTGCTCTCAGATTAGAAGCCAGAGGAAACTGCTGCTTCCTTCTTCTTAGTCAATTTTTGGAATCAGAAAGCAAGAGCTTTGACTTTCCAAGAGTCTTTTTTTTAAACATATTCCGCACTCTCAACAGAATGTTCCACAAAATTTGTAAATCACTCTAGGGAAATTTCCAGTGTTTCAAGATGTGAACAGCTGTGAGCTACCTAACTGATCCATCTTGCCAAGAAATTGCTGCTCCAGAGATGACAAAATAAACAATTACCATTTTTTCTTCAATATGTCTGCTACTGTTCAATGATAAAATATTTAAAATTCTAAAGCTAAGAACTGTATATGTTAGGAAACTTTTTATTTAGCTTTTTACATATTCTTTATTAACTATTTTCATTCTTCACAAGCTAAACACACACATACACACACACATACACACTACACACACACACACAGTCATTTAATTAGGGAGACAACATTTAAAACCATTGTATTCCACAGTTTCTGTCATCTGTACTGGTTGTTAATAAACTGGAAAATGCACATGAAGACTATTTTAAGACTATAGTGGGAGAAAAATCAAATACCACATCAAATATGATAATATCACAGGATTTAAATTCAAATCAACTTAGATTTGGATTCAGTAGACCTTCATACACATTAATCCTCTTGCTTTGTCTGCAAAATGATTGCGAGGAAATGAGAGAATATATATGAAAGGGCTTAGCACCGTACTACATCGTAAGGATTCAGTCAAATGGTAGCATTTGGTTTATACAATTTACTGTTTAATATTTCAATGGTTTAGAATACAGTCTCTGAGCGGTAACAACAATTATTCAAATAAGCTAGGCAATTACAAATCAAAGTAGAAAATTTGAGGTAAATTGTGTCTGCTAAGGTAACTCTATAAAATGAGAAATGAACATAAATATGAAGTGGTTTTACTGTTAGCAGGATTAATTGAGGGACATGTTAAAAATTATGCATTAGATAACTTTTAATTTTTGTAAATAATTTGTTTTTGACATAATTGTCTAAGAATTGCTAATAGTTTTTTAATATGAAAAGTTCTCTAACATGGATTTTAAAAGGGCAAAAATCAGTGAATTGTTCTTTTTATTTACAAACTTATATAAAATTCATCTTAAAATATTTGCACATCTTATGATCCTGAGAAGTTTTAAAAGTTTAAAAAATGACCATCATGATTGCTTGTCATCCTCCCAAATATTCAGAATCTATATTATTATTCATATACAAATAATATGAGCAATTTATGCTATGGATAGACATCAGAATTCAAAATAGAAAAGTAACCAAGTTTGTTGTCAAAGTTTTCATGTGAACTTGCTGAACATTGTTATGTTTTCCTATTTTGCTAATGTTCACTATTTTCTTTTTCTTAAAGTGTAATTATCTAACTTAAGCCCCAATAGTTCATATAATTTGGCATATAGTCCATATAGTTTTCTTTGAAAAATATCTGAAATAGTTTACCAAATTAGATATTTTTCAAATAATGGAAAAATTGGTGGTAATATGTTGTAAAGAAAGAAGACAGGTTCAATAACAAAACACCTAAAGCTTCAGTTCTACCAATTTCCAGTTGAATAAACTACTAAGATTCCCCATCTAAAAAGTGGAAATAAAATCTCCACAGAATTAAATTTTAAAAATATTAAAAGTATAGCATATTTTTGGAAACAATCCCAGTTTTCAACAATGTTACTTTTCTGTCTCAACTTTCCCTAAAATAAAGCAGAGACCCTTCAGTGCTACCAGATATTAAGTACTTGAAATATTGTCATGAGCTGCATTTCGGTCAATGATGAACCACACATATGACAGTCGTCCTATAAGTTTATAATGGAGCTAAAAAATTCCTATCCCCTAATGATTTCCTAGCTGCTGTAATGTCATAGCACAACAGATTACTCATGTGTTTGTGGTAAAGCTGATGAAACCTACCATGTTGCCAGTCATATAAAGGAATAGTACACACAATTGTGTGCAGTACATAATACTTGATAAATAATTTTTATGATAATAAAAATTAAGTTGTGGATTTATGTATTTATTTTACTACATGTTTTACTGCTATTGTATTTTATTTTTAGTTACATATTCAATTTGGAGTTTTTCTGAGACAGGGTCTTGCTCTGTTTCACAGGCTGTAGTGCAGTGGTACAATCATGACTCACTGCAGCCTTGAACTCCTGTGCTCAAGAATCTTCCCACTTCAGCCTTCCAACTAGGGACTACAGATGTGCACCACCAATTTTTAATTTGTGTGCGTGCGTGCGCACGTGCATGTGTGTGTGTGTGTAGACAGTCTCATTATTGTCTTGAACTCCAGGCCTCAAGCAATCCTCCTGCCTCGGTTCCCAAAGTGGTAGGATTATAGGGGTGAGTCACTAACTCTCACCTTATTATTATTTTTAAATGTCTTCCTTCTACTTATTAAAAAAAAATGTTAGCTGTAAAACATCGTCAGGCTGTTCAGAAGAAAGACATTCTAGAAGAAGTCACTGTTATCAGAGATGATGGCTCCATGCATATTTTTGCCCCTGAAGACCTTCAAGAAGGACAAGACGTGGAGACAGAACACAGTGATATTGATTATCCTGACGCTGGATAGGCCTAGGCTAATGCATGTGTTTGCGTCTCTGTTCTTAACAAAAACTTTAAAAAGTAAAAATAAATAAATTTTAAAAACAGAGAAAAAACTTATGGGGAAAAAAATATTTCATACACCAGTGCAACATGTCTGTGTTTTAAGCTGTTATTACAAAAGAATTCAAAAAAATTTAAATTCAAACTTTTTACATTAAATTCAATTTTCTATAAATTAAAAAGTTTATTGAATAAAAGACAGTAAGCTAAAATTAGCTTATTGTTTCAGAAAAAATATATATTTATTAAAAATTCATTGTAGCCTAAGACAACACTGTTCATAAAGTCAACAGTGGTATGCAGCAACGTCCTAGGCCTTCACATTCATTCTCCATTCACTCTCCCAGAGTAACTTCTAGTCCTGCAAGCTCCATTTGTGATAAATGCCCTATACAGTATTCAGTACAGTAACATGCTGTACAGGTTCGTAGCCTAGAAGCAATAGGCTACACCACATAGCCTAGGTGTGTAGTAGTCTCTACTCCTTAGGTTTGTGTAAGTACACACTATGATGTTCACACAATGATGAACTCACCTAACATCCCATTTCTCAAAATGTGTCCTGATTATTGACATATAACTGTAGAATAGTTGACATAATTCAAAGTCAAATTTGGTTTTGTGCTTCCTTACAGTTAATCCAAAAAAAGAGAGTCTTTTAATGGTAGCATTTTAAATTTCTGAATCTAAAAATGCCATAAGAAATGAATTTTAAGAGTATCATATATAAGGGAGTGTGATTAAAACTAAGGATATTAACTTCAACTAATACTTTGTAGAAAGTCATAAAAATATTTTCTAGAAAAAGTTTTTGGACTTTTGTCCTTACCCAAACCTCATCCAGACCCACCAGCATGTTCCTAAAACATGCTTTGGCTTATCTGACCCATTGCACATTGAGTAAAATACAAATCCCTTACCACAATCAACATGGCCCTACATTATGTGTCCTCATGTATGCATGTGTGTCTCTCTTCTTGCTTACTGGTCTACAAGCTCCAGGAGCAATCCAAGCATAGCACTTGAATAAGTTTTGTCTACCTGCAGCAGCCTTTTTAGTAGACTATTTTGATGCCTTTCTCACATACTTAAAAAATTGATACATAATAGTCATACATTTTATGGGGCATATATGGTCTCTTGTTAGGTGCACAGAATGTGCAACAATCAAGTCATGGTGCTTAAAGTATCCATGAACTTGAGTACTAACCATTTTCCTACATTGGAAACAATTCTAGTCCTCTCTTCTAGGCATTTAAAAATATACGATACATTGTGGTTAACAATAGTCACTCTACTTTGCCCTTGAACACTGGAAACTATTCCTTCTATGTAAGTGTATGTTTGCAACCAATATCCAATATTTTTTAATCCCCCACTTAGGCTTCAAAATAGCATGCATTGGTGTTAGCAGGGGTGATATCATACTAGGTGGGCCAGTTCCTGTGCCCCCAGATGGCAAATGCAAGTTGGTACTGGCTATGGCAATGTTAGCAGGGTGGGAGTCATTAAGCCAGAGCAGGATTATAGTGAATTAATGATTGATTTTTGTTTCCAACAGATAGTGGTAGAACAAATGTTTTCCATGCTTCAACACAGTGAGAGCCTTGTTTATCAGATGTGAGAGATATTTATCACTCTGTTGTTAGTTTTCAATGTTCTGATTTGTATTCTTCATCAGATATGTAGGAGTTAGTCTTCTTTGGCCTAGCTATTTCTAGCTTTGAATCATGAATACAGATGGATCGATAGATACATAGGAAGACAAAAGAAGGTATGCCACCTTAGTTCGTAATTTTTAAATTACATTGTGATTTAACATTTATTAAACAATTGTTTTCCTTTGCATTTGAAATTTGATGAAACATGTATTCTCCTTCGACTATATGGGCTTTAATTTGTAGAGTCTGCATTGATTACCTGCCCCTTGTAACTATATTTATCAAGTAAATCAGAATGTTTTCTTAGAAATCTTCCCTAGTTGGTGAGATTTTTTTCATTAGAGAGAAGGCAATAGAATTTCATTTTTATTCTGGTCAGAGAACAACTTTTTGTAATTTGAGGATGTCTAACACTAGATGGCAGGATGACACTATAGATTCCTCAAAACTGTAAAAAGAAAGATGTGACACCTTCTCAAAGGTGTTAAGGGTTCTGAAGCAAATCAGTTGTCTAATACTTTAATATACGCACTACATGCACTACATACAGTTCCACAGTCATTTATATTTAAAGTCTCACTGTACATTGAGTGATAGTAAATATGAATAAGCCTTTAAAGAAAATACAGAAAAATATCAGTTTTTAATGTTTTTAAAAGTTATGTAAATATGATCATAGCTGAAGAAAATAGTTTGTTAATACTGGAAAGACATGAATACTATTTGGCATCTTTAGAACCTAATGATTAAATTATTTATGTATAATATAGTGATTAGTCATTTAATCAAATACTACCGAAGTGAAAATGCCTAAATGCAAATTTAAATAAAACTTTTATTTTTCACAATCAAGATTGATATTCAGCAAATAAGAACCATTTCAGAATAAATCCACATTAAATGCATATCTATTTAAAAGGGCATCTTTTTTAATGCCAACTAAAACCATCCTAGAAATAGTAAGAACTATTTTAAACTCTTCTGGGAAAAAATATTTGGGTTTCCCAAATAAATTACTCACTCACTCTTAGTATGTATATGCTACTTGTCATTGCTCTATGGATAATATGGTTATGTTCACCATATGCTGTCTATTTTTTTTTTCCAAACCAGAACACTTTTGAGCTTGAAAGTATGAATTAGGACTGCCCCAGAAAACTAGGACATATGATCACCCTATTGAAGGTATTTCCCCTTAGAAAGTTCATCGTGTACTCTCATTTAAAGTATGTATAATTTTGTTGTATTTCAAAATCCACTTGAATCAGTCCATGACATCACTCATTTGCCGGTACTAACACTTTATTCTCACAATACCCACACCTCCAACACTCATGAGTATCTGTAAGAAAATACTAAGTTCCCTAGGAGAACTTAATCCATGAAGATATAAGAATTTTAAAAATAGCAAATGTTTGGCCAATTATTTTTTATGTTACTTGACTTTCTTGAGGAAATACATTTTTAAATACCAAAAGAAATTCTATATGTAGGCTATAGTTTTATTTAGCTGTATATTAACCTGGCACACATTTCTGCATATCTGACCTGATATATATACTGTTCACTTCAAACATAGTTTTCTGCACTTTCCAAATTCTTATTCACAGTACATGTTTTTAAAATAATATTGTGATTTTCTTTAAAATGATAATTATGTACACAATTAAAGTGAAAATCAGCCCTGGTTTTAGTAATAGATAATAGCATATTCACGCTCAATGTCCCAGACATTGTAACCAGATTCTTTTACTAAATGCAATTTATTTTTATTTGTTTTGAAAAGCAACTTGAAAAATGCTGACAGCAATTCCTAGGTAAAATAATAAACGGTCAAATCAACTTATTTCCTTGCCAGAAGTAGTTTTTTAATGTAAAGCGTGTAAACACATAAGCTTCTGATGTAAAGTTGATGGGTTCCTCCTCAAATTATTGGTGTGTTTTTCAGAAAGCAAGTTATGTATAATTTTGCTGAATGCATAAATTATCACCAAGTATAAGTAATTACTTTCAGACAATTAAGAACACAGAAGAATTATTAACATAAAATAATAACTTTAAAAACTTCATAAAAATCATTTAAAAAGTCTTTCTTTTGATTTATTCTTACACTCTCACCAGGGAAAGTCTGTACTTAATGCATTTCCTGTAAAAATGTTCTGTTTTATTTTGTTTGTTCTTGTGACAGGACTATACTTCCAAGGCAGTATCCATACAAATTCAAAATAAATGGTCAGTTTGGTCAGTAGAAAACTAAATTTGTCAAACCACATTTTGGTCTGGTCTAACTAACATATTCAATATAAACAGTAGCCCAGAAACTTTGAGTTAGCTGCCTCCTAATTCTGAGTCAACATGCATTTCACACGGTAACCAGTTGGAAGAAAATGGTGCTTGTGAGCCTTACATGTGACCACAAATAAAAGCATAAATCTTGCATGTAGGATTCTAAAATGAAAATGTGTGACTGTCATTACATGTATATATTTCTACACTTACATACCATTTCTCACTTCTACAGAAAATCTTATTGCAGTGCTCTGCATCATTACATCTAGATCCTATGTTCACAGCATCAGTGGCTAACTTCTTAAAATTTGACCCTTAACTTCTCATGTGCTAGTCAACCTGTTCACTAAAAGACTAGATAGCAGAACACATTCTACTTTTCCTTATCTTGCTAAAACACAATTAGCACATTACCTAGCTCAAAATACAAATCTGGTCACTACTAATTAAATTATTGCAAGTGACTTCTGAAGAAAGATTATAACACATAAATCTACATAATGCCACACTGGCTCGCTTGATTACTGAAATATTTTCATTTAGTTCTGCTACAACTTTCCAAACATTTGCTTTCATGTTTCAGTAGGCATCACAGAAGTTTTTATGATCTGTCTTTTCACTTGCTCCTAAATAACTTAGAATACTCTGAATGCCTTCCTGGAAGTCCTTGTACCATTTATTTCTTCTGAAGTGTATAAAATGGTAACTTTTAAGGATTACTAGGATGCAATTTTCTTATTATGTCTAAATAAGGCTTAAAGATGATATTAATAAAATTTAGTAGTCTTCATGGACTACAACCATGGGCCCATGTGTCCATCAATTTAAATGTAAATAATACAACTTCTATTAGACACTCCATCAAGTATAACACTTAATATAGAGTAGAAGAGAAAAAGCATTGGATTAAGGATTTTCTGACATGAACTCAAACATGATTTTTTTTTCCTTCAGTAGCCTTTACTAGTGTTAGACAAATGAAATCAATGAATCTCGCCGGGTGCAGTGGTTCACACCTGTAATCCCAGCCATTTGGGAGGCCAAGATGTGTGGATCACTTGAGGTCAGGAGTTGGAGGCCAGCCTGGCTAATATGGTAAAACCCCATTTCTATATTAAATAAAAAATTAGCTGGGCGTGGTGGCACACACCTGTAATCCCAGCTACTTGGGAGGCTGAGGCAGGAGAATTACTTGAAACTAGGAGGCAGAGGTTGCAGTGAGATGAGATTGCACCATTGCACTCCAGTCCTGGCTACAACAGCAAAACTCAGTCTAAAAAAAAAGATCAAATAATCTTTGGAAAGACAAAAATATCAATATTTATATAAACATATTGGTAAATGTTTTAGTTTTCCACAAATTAATTAAATTCAAAAAACACATATTAATCTCTTTATAGGATTTATATATTATATTTAGCATGGAAGATGAGACATGACCCATCATTACTTGCATATTAAAATCCAGTATTTGTTTTGCTCTGAATTTCAAGATGGATACACCAAGCCTAGAAAGCTTTGTCAACATCACACCACAGTATCAGAACCCGAAATGGAATTTCATGTCTTTTAGTTCTCAATACTTTCAACTTCTTTCTTAGTGGTTCCGCAAGCAGAGTGCTAGCTCAACATCATAACTGAATCAAGATTTCACCTTGAAATATCCACATTCATTTTCTGATTGAAGAGTCATTGTTTGTGTGGCCAGTAATAATTTGCAACATTAATCTTTTCTTCTCATGGGCTGAAGGAAACAGTTCAAAAAGAAGTACAACTCAATAGCCCCCCAAAGCAAAGCAAAATCAAACCCCTATCACAAAATAAAATATTTTATAACTTGACTACTTAACTCTTCTGTTTTCCCTGCCTCTATCTCCCAATAACCACACTGGTGTAACTCAGTTTCTTACAAGTCTTCTCTATTACCATAATTATAGAGATTAAGGTATATCCCATTTTTACATGCCTGTTTTTTTTAATCAATATTGCTCTTACTGGTCTTAAAATCAAAGATTGTATAAACATTTTCTTCCACTAATCCAGAAAATAAAAATGTCAACACGAGCACCCTGCTTTAAAAATATGATATTCCTGAATTTATTTTGCCTTTACATCCTTTGTTTGCCTAATAGGTGTATGGGCACCTCATTTTATCCTGGAATTTCAGTAACAATTCACTAAGAATTGAATGAGCCTCACCATAGCTTATCTATTTCTAAATGTTATGAAACTTGTCAATTCAAAGCCTTAGGAATAAAATCTATCTCTTCTAGTTTATAGATGAGAAAATTTATGTCCAGATAAATTAAGTGACTTTTAGTGCTGCTTAGGTTACAGAGGCAATATATTGTTTCACATCATACATTTACCAAGTTGTAAAAATGAAAAAACCATTTCAAATTTATGACATTTTTCCTGATCATATCCAATGATTTATTAAACATATTAAGGAAAAAATTGTGTTTTGAGATGAAATTTTGTCTAAAATAAAAAACATGTTATGTATTTTATATTATCTTATAATATTATGTTTATAGCCTATCCATATTTTTTAAGGTTGTTTTGATTTACAAATATTGTAGTATAAATTATTTTTTAGATTTTAGAAAACATAATTATACCAAATATTTTTAACTGTGTGCAACAATTTTAAAATTATGAATTATTTAAAAGGCTCTTTTGTCAAATATATATACCTATATATTATAAAAGAAACACTCCGTACACACACATACACAAGTTGAATTTATAACACACACTCATATTCTTATGTTATGAATAAGGTAAAGGAAAAAATAAAATATTTTTAAAATGCAGGATAAAGTTTATTGGTCGACTTAACTGATTAGGAACTGATTGAAGAACAGCACACAATTAGCAGAGCTCCAAATTAAGAAGAGCCAAATCACAGAACCAATCATGATGAAGGCAGTTAATTTTTTTCTGTATTCTGCTATAAAGAAAGATTTGTCAGATTTTTTTTTCCCCTGGATACTTTGTAAGCTATAATTTAGCACACACACACACACACACACACTCCTAACTCCTTTGATTCTTTGAGCAGAATGTTATATTCAGATTTCCTTCAAATCACAAGTAGCTTGTTTGGCAAGTTCTAACAGAACTCAGTCAAGGTGAAAGCCAGCCAGCTTTTTACTGGTAACAATGTATTCACACAGCCTATGATCTCTCTCTCTTCAGGCTGCTTCTTCCTCTTGTCTCACAATAAGAAAGGAGTGCTGCTTTCCTGGGGTATGCTATTTGAGAAAGAAAGTAACCTAACACTAACGGCAGGCGGGGTCAGAGTGATGTAACAGGAAGCTCTGATGTTTCCCTTTTGCTGCTGATCACTTACAATCTGACAACACATAAAATCTACTCAGAACAACCTCTCTCTCTCCAGCAGAGTGTCACCTCCTGCTTTAGAGCCATCAAGCTCTGCTAACTGGATCTCATCCTGATTGCAGGATCACATTACAAAGCTTTCACTCTTCCCCACCTTGCCTGGGGTTAAATCTCTTCTGTGGAATCTCAGAAAGTAAAATTCCATCCTAAGAATATTTCACCAAGAATTTCCTTAAGAGCTGGACTGGGTAAGTGTGCTATTCAAAATAACTATATTTATTCTAAGTACTATTCTCATATAGTTTGACAATGTTTCTGTTACAGAATTTAGTAGGTAGCATTGAAATAATGTTGAAATATATTCTCATTTATTTCACATGCTTGAGAAAATACAGCATATTATCCCAACATGAATACAAAATCTATTACTACTAGATAATATTGCTTATCATAGTGTTTGAGAAAATAAATTTAGCAAGTATTAAAAATCTAAATGGATTAAAAGACATATTTCTGATCAAAGAACAGTGCCTTTAAAAATTAGCTCTACTATTAGCTAAGTTTGAATCTTGAGAGCTGGAAAACATTTTCCCCTTAGGAAGTGTCTTTAAACTTTCCGTATAATCAGCTCTAAGAAGAGGTAAAATAATAACTACCTAAGGGGTCTCGGAGTCTCACTTACTCTGTGGCTGAACACAATGCAGAGTTTTTAAAAGTAATCACTTTGGATTTATTATATTTGCCTTTATTTGCCTTTTACCTCTATTTATACATATATCTCTAACTATTAAACTAATTTTTGTTGTTCATTGTTGCCAGATGTGCTAAATCTCTCTTCTACTAACCCCATTTCCTCTTTTTTTGGATCATGGTGTCGGGTACAAAGTAAAAAAAACTAGAGTTTAAGAAATACAGATTTTTATAACAATTCTTAATTTTAAAATCTTTAAGAGAATACTTCCAATTGACTGGCTCCCCTCTGCAAGCTTTTGGAGGAGGGTGTGATATCAAGTTGTTTGCGGATAAAGAAATGTGACAGCTTTCCCAAACAAGTATATTAGATGATTAAGTGAAGAAACTGAAGTATTTATTAAAAAAGAATTTCCAGGATATAATTTGCTGAAATGTTGAGATAAAACATCTGTTAATGCTCATTCTGATAGTACAGACTGTCCTGAACAATTTAAGAAACTAGTGTCTGCTTAATAAAGTGTTTCTATAGATATACCACAAATTTGTTGTTGAAGAAAGTTTGATGTCAAATTTTAAATTATGTTGATAGATATAATTTCTAAGTTATATATTTTCTCACCTAAATGAAATTATACTTTTCAAGAGGTCCTGCAATGGAAGCATCCTGTACTTAATCACTCATATCTGACACATTAACAGTAGACTACAAACATCCTGAGTTAACTCCTCGGTAATTTTCAACTCAATTTTTCCACAAATTCCTCAATATAATGAAAATTTAAATTAATTCTTAGTTTTGTGATTCTTTGAAAGTATCATGGCTGATTTCTCTCCCTTTTAAATCTTCAACTGTACTGAGTTTCCTGACACGTATGTAGAAATGGGAAAAGTGTTTTTAGAATGTGACTTTAGTCATTACATAAATGGGGAGGAGGGGATGGAGTAGAAACAACACATTTAGTAACCCAATGGCATGAGTTAGTAACAAAAATTAAAACAATATTTTTTATTTAAGAATATTTTTAGGAAGTAGTATATTATGATCATATTATATAATGAGTAACTTTCCAAACTTCTTTAATTTTAATTTAATTGCCAGCCCAAAACCCATTATTTTCTTGTATAATTTGATTAAATTTTTATGACTTTGGTAACAGTATGGTTTACAATCTTTATTTTCCAAAAATACTTTTGAAAAACACTAGGCGATGAACATTGAAGGTCATTAGGCAAAGGAATTATTTGAGAAAATAACTGGAAGTTTGAAATTTGAAATAAAACTTCATATGAATGTATTCAAACTGTGCTTTCTTCAATGATAAGAGAATATCAGAGTATCAATGCATGCTTTTAGCCATAAAGAAATGAATTTACTTTGCTAGATGATGTTTCCTTGTAGTGTCATAAAAATCAATGCATTGAACCTACACTCAATTCTAAACATGTAAAATGAAACATAGAATTGAATTATTATGTTAATAATGTGAGCTGAAACGTTTTTTACCTGAAATATTCTATTTCTTAAAGAGATAATACCTTTGGCTATTGTTACAAGATTTGTTTCTAACTTACATGCCAAAGCATTATACTAATATTTAAAGTATGTAGATTTTTATACTATATGAAACTATTCACTTTGAAAAATTGGAATAACAAAAACATTTTTAAAAATAAAACTGGGTCTGCAGTTTTAAAAATTATTTTAAATGAATGGCCAAGATGTATATGCTTTTCTCACTGGTGATTCCAAACATATTATGAATTTTAAGTGAAGTCAATACCTAGCACATTTGTAAGAACATTTAAGTTCACCTGCACATATTATAATATTTTTTCATGCATAAAAGAAATAAAATTTAGTAAATTGAGAATAATATAAAGGTAAAATTATTGCCTTATTTGCTTTACAGATTAATGTGGACAAATTATTTGATAAATGCATAAAAACTAACTGAATTTCAGTTAATAGCATTATTATATATTTCTAACTAGATCATATTTGGAAACATTATAAAATATTTTGTTATCAATTTTATCTACATGACAAAAGTTTGATAGTAACTTTATTTTTAAAGATTGTTCTGGACCTTTATAGGTAAAATAAAATAAACTTTAGAGGATGAAAAATGTATTCACTAAACAAAATTTATTTCATATTCTACATATGACCTTGAATACAACTTTAACAAATAATTCTGGTTTTGGAGGTATAATGATATGGTATCAACTTTTCAGAATATAAATATGTTCAAGAAACATTATTTAAAAACTTTTACTTTATTGCATATCTTATGCTTGGCACTGAGAGAAGCTATTAAACCATAACACAAGCTGTATCATTGCAATGGGGTCAATGAAAGACACTCTTATGAGAGTCAAGTGTTTAACGTATCTTAGTTCTTGACTTACTCAGAGTTCTGTAGGATATACTGAAGACGGAAAAATGGTACACAGTTATTTAAAGCATTTCTCTGTATCTGGTTTTCAAATATATGGGTGAACTATAAACATTCACAATTTCTCAGGTATGTTCTCTTTTTCTGCCAAAGTACATGTACTATGATGGATTACAAATTATTTCAAGACATCTTCTTATGTAATATACAAAAACATTATAATGCAAATAGGTGGAAAATAAAATCTTACCAGAAATACAAAATAAACTCTACCTACTAACCAGATAGATCAGTCCTTTACGCATTTGGTCACATGGACCATGTGAATTAGATTAGGTCAATTAATCTCTGCATTTTTCTATATTTGAATAACCTTAAAATCAAATTAATTTAATTTTAATAAGCTATTATACAAAAAAGAGAAGAAATGTATTCAATTCTTAAGAACACAGGAAGGTCTTACTGCTTCAAAAATAAATAAAATAGTGTCACTGCCTGTGAACTGATTTAGGATCTATGTTTCCTAGGTTACTAGAATTGTTATATGGGAATAAGTGGCAAATATTTTCCCAAGACACATGTCTTCCTTTTTTTTTTTCAATTAGTTTGTTTACTTAAGAGACAGTATTATTCAAAACTAACACAACAAAATATTATTGTTTGCAAAAGTGTTCAAAAGAGTATATTTACTTTTGAAAGGTTAAAGAAGTTTTATTTTTATTTTTCATGGGTTAGATTAAATGTATTATACACTTTTTACATCATTAAAAATTAAAATGACAAAAATCCCAACCCTGTTAAACATAGCATAAGCCAAAATGAATAAATAACCCCTATGGTACTGAGGTGATAGTTTTATATTTTATTAACATTGCTTAATGGAGCCCAATTTTCAGATAAATCTTATTTCCCTTAACATAGAATGTATTTTTTGAATTAAAAAACTGTTATGACATAAACTTTTATATAAAACTGTAGTAGTTTTATCTCTACTCAGGCGTAGGCTGACCTAACCTCATTTACATTTCTCATAAAATCATAGTGAATTTTGAGCATATCATTTGGTATATTAAATTGCAATGATTTAGTTACATGGCAGCTAGATGGTTTACAAGTACCCATCTCCTTATAGAATAGTGACATGGAGGATCAATAGCATATTTATGAGCAAGCAGGTTTGGTTTTATTAACCAAAATGAAGATAAATTTTTCTTGCATCCAACTACTGAATTCATAAATTTTACACGAGTGTTAATTTGAACCCATGTCCATTTGAACCCATTGGTCCAATCTGAGACCAATGATTATGCAGATATTTTGCATATACACTTCAATTTTGCCTTCCCTCCAAGGATAATTTGAAGGAAAAATTGAAACTTTGGTAAGTATCAGAGAGCAATAAATAACATTACAATATAAAAACAGGGTTAAAACCATGGGAAAAGAATGTCATCAATACAAAACTGTGATTTTTATTTTGTACTTAGTAATGGAAAGTTAGTATTAGAGTAACATGTTTAATGTTTTACTAGTCAATCTGCATATGTCTTTAAAATTTTACTTTTAATGATATATTTGTTTTTGTCTTTTCTGCAGACATACCAATATACTTTATTAATTAAGACAAAAAAACTTACACACTTATTTTAGAAATTTAGATATATGTTATTTATAGAAGTGCACTCTGATGGACTTTGGATTTAGACCATCCATATATGAACCCAGAATCTACCACTTCCCCTTTCTCATCTATAAAGTGGAAGTGATAATCATACTGCTTTATAAGGTTTTATAAGTAATCCATGAATTAACACATGGAAATTGTTTAGCACTTGGCATTTAGTACATATTTAATAAATCTTCATGTTCATCATAAGTCTGTTGTGAGGCTGAGTACATAACTTGTTTCTACGAAAAATCTCATTCCAAACAACCGTCATGCATACAGATAGACAGAATACAATCTATTTATAAGACGGGAAGAGTGAACAAGTGTGATTTATAATTATAGTTTTTAGGGTGACCATCTTTTTGCCTCATATAATACATGCCAGAACCCAATAGAATTGATGTTGATAATTACTATCTCCATAGAATGGAGCACTTAAAAATACCTGCATATTAACAATTTTAAAAGGTACATTAAACAAAAATTGTGTTTATTTCTTTACACTTGAAGCTCAGTGAAACTCAAAGTTGCACAATCCTCATTGGCGAAACTGGTTTTATCCTATATCTAATATGACTCAAAATCTGAAATATTTCATTACACTTTTGTGTATTATCTATTATTAGACCTCTCAATACTGAAGTTGTGCAAAGTTGAACAGTGATATGACTCACCAAATCCAAACTGAATCTCTTCTAACACAAGAAAACAAAAGTAAATTTTTTACCCAAATTTACTTGCTACTTTTACTACTTGTATGAATACACTACAGTAGAGATAAATGTAGACATCTGTCAAAAAAATTGGTTTTGATTATTATAGCAGCTGCATAATATCAAAATAAGAACATTGAGAAGGAGCCAATAAATTCAATTTTTAGGTTTCCAAGTTGTTGACTATTTTTTTTTGGGGGAAAAAAAAAAAAAAAAAAAAAGGTACTTATTATAGGAAGTTATTACTGCCACCTAATGGAAGACATTTATATTTTCTTATTTTTCAAAAATACGAAGAAAGAGTGCCTATACAATAGGATGACAGAAAACATTTAGGCTTTGGCTTAACATAATTCATTTTAAGAATTTATTGTTGAATATTTAATAAATTAAGACACATTGAAAAGGTAATGAAACAAAACAAATTTTTTCCATAAATAAACAACATTTTGCATATAGTTGCATTCGTTTCAAAGGGACCTCTTTTTTGATAGCTATGATAAGAATTCTTCAACTCTCAGTTTAAAAACCCATGTTTCAGGTAATTCACATTGACAGTTACTCTTACAAGATAAGGTAAATTATACGTTTTAAGCCACCTCAGATACTTTTATAGATCAGAGAGTAAGAGATAGCATTCAAAAGACAGACATGGACATCAGAAACAAATGACCTATAAAAGTTTTCCCAGCAAACAGAGGCTATGACTTGCAGGGCTCTAGGAAAAACTATGCAGTAAGCACAATTTGCAGTTGGTAATTTTCCATCTCTCTTTTGGTATCCCTCTTCTTCTGCTAAGTTTTCTCATTTAGCCTGTCTCATGTTCACTTTTTTCCAAATCATATGCACAGTCACTGCATTCTCGTCTCAGGTGTTCAAGAGTAGCATGTTTTCCTGCATGCCAAAATTGCTCTTTCTCTAAACAAATTAAAATCTGGTAATACTGCAGTATATTTCATTTGGAAGAAGAAAGCAGGCTGATTTATTATTATTATTATTATTATTATTATTGTTTTGAGATGGAATCTAGCTCTGTCACCCAGGCTGGAGTGCAGTGGTGCGATGTTAGCTCACTGCAACCACTGCCTCCTGGGTTCAAGCGATTCTCCTGCTTCAGCCTCCTGAGCAGCTGGGATTACAGGCATGCACCACCACACCCAACTCATTTTTGTATTTTTAGTAGAGATGAGGTTTCACCGTGTTGATCAGACTGGTCCCAAACTCCTGACCTCATGATCCACCAGCCTCAGCCCCCCAAAATGCTGGGATTACAGGTGTGAGTCACCATGTCCAGCCCAGTCTTGCTTTTTATTCCAGAGTTTATTCCTGTAAAACATTTACATTTTAACTAATGTGACTATACATTTATTTATGTCAGGGGACACTAGGATTAAACAATATGGTCCATCGTTTAAGAAGTACTTCTGAGGTGCTTAGCCCTATGCTAGGTGTCAAAGGTAAACAAGACCGATCTCCTGCTCTGGACAACATCACCACTGGTTTTATGCTATGTTAGGACAATGCCAATCAAAATGTGAACTCTTCATCCATACCGCTGGCTGCCACTCTTTTTCATCTTGTCACAAGATCAAGGCTCAATATCTTAACGAGAGTGTTTTCTAAATTGACAAAGCCTGATAAATCAGGTCTTTTAATGTCTGATAAATCATATAAATCAAATACATATGATAAACTGTATATATTTATTATTGTAGCAAACCTTCAGTTATTGATGAAACATCAAATAGGCTGAAATAAAAATCCAAACAGATGCACCATGTTCTCAATTTTATGTTTTCTTTGGTTAAGATATTCTAAAATGTCTCCCTTTCAATTGCTTTTAATATAATTTTTACCTTTCCTACTTTAACTAAAATTATTTTCTTGTGTCTAATTCCATTGCAAATATCATGGTTAAAGAAAGTGATATTTGTAAGAATAAAGCATTGAAGAATATTTGTCTTCATTAATTTGAATAGGAAGGCCTTCAAATGAAACATGAGCAAATATTAAGGTCTGGAAAAACCTGGCATAAGTGAAATTTATATAATGATTTTCCTAAATATTGTTTAATTTTTAAATTAATTGAATTTCTCACAATAGCTAACTTCCTTAATTATGCACTTTCCAAAAGGATTTCCTGTTCTGTGTTCCATGTTATTAGCATGAAAGTCTTTCTGATCATAAAATTAATATATGTTTATATTTAATGAACCAAATTCCAGTCTGCTTCCTTCAAAATAAATACACACCAAAATTAACAAAGAGTTTATATTTGAGTTTTGATATAACACAAGTGTTCTTCAAAAACATCCAATAAATGTGTAATTTTTCATACTAATCCTGAAAGCTAAGTTTGTTCAGCAAGTTCTCAACTATCCTGACTCCAATACCATAAAAGACTGCATATGCTCCAAACCTTAAATGTGACATGTGGCTTCCTGGGACATGCGGCTTCCTAAGCTAGAGGCCTGAATAAGTTAAATAAATTTAGCTAATGGATTCCTAACTTAGAAAAGGGAGACTCCATCTCAGTGTTTCATTAAATCTATGGTGTAGGTCTTGAAATGGCATGTGCTTTTTTAAAAGAAATAAAAGATGTTAGATGTTTGCACTCTTACAGCATTCTACCCCTAATTACTCAAAATAGTTTAGACTTCAAGGCTTGCCCTACATTTTGGTGTACATTTTCTTTACAGAAATAATCGTATGATGTTATCATTATGAAGAGGAAACAACCTTTCTAACAGAAATGGTTTTTTTCATCTGGACATCTTAGTTCAACCTAATAAGTATATGGACATCAGTTATTACAGTATATTTGTTCCAGTTTAACAACCATTTAAAATGAAATGAAATTTTTGATAAGGAACAAAGATCATTGTGCAACATAGAATTTTATCAGTTTAAGATTATAATAGTTATCAAAGGGGGTATTTATTTGAATAATTTCTACGTTTTATCATTTGTCTTTTTCTCTACCATGCATTCTATAAGCATCACATTAGTATGTGAATATGAAAAGAATGATAATCTTCCTTATGGCCCTATAGATCTTGTATTCTAGGTTTAAATTTCTCTTCCTCCATTTATCAAGTCCTTCACCCCTAGACAAGTTTACTTATTGCTTGTACTTCTGATTTCAATGGGCACAAATTTAAAGAAAGGCACATTTTCTAAAGGAGAATTAAGAATTACCTGTAGGTTTCTTTCAACTAGCATAAAATGTTCTTCTCCCAGATATTCATATAGTTAAGTCACTCACCACCCTGCAATCTTGCTCCAATGTGAACTCCTCTAAAGAGCCTACACTGATAATTATTTATAATCAACCTACATCTATACCACCACAGCCCTCTTTTCTTCTTCATCTATTTTAGTTTGTCCTTTTTCCTCTAACACTAATCACCTTGCAACAATCTACTATAAATTACATATTTGCTGTTTTGTTTTGGGTTTTTTTAGTATTTTAAAAAATACTAAATTTGAAACAGTCTTGCTCTGTTGCCCAGGCTGGAGTGCAGTGACATGATCTTGGCTCACTACAACCTCTGCCTCCCGGGCTCAAGCGATTCTCCTACCTCAGCCTCCCCAGTAGCTGGGATTACAGGCTTGCATGACCACACCCACCTAATTTTTGTATTTTTAGTAGAAACAGGGTTTCTCCACGTTGGCCAGGCTGGTCTCAAACTCCTGGCATCAAGTGATCCACTCACCTTGGTCTCCCAAAGTGCTGTGATTACAGGTGTGAGCCACCGTGGCCAGGCTTGCTGTTTTTATTTTCCATCCGTCCCACTAACATGTAGCCTCCGGTGCAAGGATTTCTGCTTGATTTTCATTTAACTAATATATATGAAGCACCTAGATAAGTGCCTGTATATTAGGTTCCCCAAAACTGTTTACTAAATATTTAAATGAATACATGAATGAATGTTTATTTATACTAGAGCCTAATTCACAGAAAACTGAGTATTGGCTTCATGTGACTTTGTGTGAAGTATACAAGAGACACCAGAGCAGAAATTCTGAAGGTGTTAGAATCACTATGTATTTCCAAAAAGAAAATATTCAAAATTTAATTTAATCTTTAAATTTTTAGTTCAACCTCATATATATTCCTTCACTGACTTTGAAAGGAAAAAAGTCAGTAAAGATGTTTCCTGTAGTATACTTAGCGTTCAGATTTTACTAAATTCCAAGGAATGACCTTTCAAATTAGGATAAATGAGAAGATTGCTCAGTATTTTAACATAAAATGTTGAAGCCTTTCCCCAAATGGCCACACAATGGCTAAAACTGGCAGAATTTCTTGTTGAAACTGGCTGACTTGCTAACTTCTGCCTCCCAACGAAAGCCTTATTCCATTACTTATTGCCTTTCAGGATAATAACACTAAAGAGCCTATATAGGAAAAAAAGAAAAAAAAAAAAACACTTAACAGTGAAATTAAAGGAAAGCAAATTAATCTTTTATAAAAAATATACGTAATAGAATACATATTCTGTTTAATTGCCAAAAAGTTTTACGTCTGTTTGGTAAACAATAAGTTACATGTTTGTTAGTGTGTAATTTATTAAGCTTTTTAGTGTTGAGTGTAAATAAAGATAATTTTTAAAATAATGCCAACTGTCAATGACCTTACATTATTGTATGATCACAGAAGTTTTCTAAACTTAAAGCTAAAGGACTATTTTGTAAATTAAAATATATATTTGTGACTAAATAAATCATAATTTGTTTGAAAGCCTCATTATGGATTTTCACACAAGTTATCTTCTGAATGGATACAACTTATATAAAATATACCTTTTATTTTCCAATTTAGGTTCACCACTTGTTTGAGATTCAGTGTTAACTTATTGTTTTCTTTTAAAACAGAATACTAATTATTCATTTACCTAGAAATACCACTATTAAGGTTTTCTTTTTTCTGAGTTCAGATATATATGCCATTCAGTGAAACAATAATTTTACTTTGAGAAAAATACTAATTGTCAACATATATACATAGTATTCAGGTAAAATATCTGTATCAAATATGTCAAAGTTGTAATTTTACTATTCTTCAACATATTCTCTGATCACACCACTGACTGGATTTTAAAACATAAGTAACACACTGATCTGGATTAAATAACTCTCTGTCCTAGATGAACTATTATTCAAAACATTTTTTAAAATTGTCAAATGGCTTCTTTTTACCACCATCCTTCCCTGTCTCTTTCTTACCTATTATCCCTAAACTCTGACTTTATTTGATATAGTCATTATCAAATAGCATAGGATAAAGTTATTATTACAAAACATAAAGATAAACATGCCCTTTAAAAAGCCATATTTTGTTTTTAAAATTAGTCAGTTTACTTCTGGTAATTTTATATATGGCAAGATAACTCAGTATTCTACAACACAGTTTCTTTATCCTAAGGAGCTTAAAATAGAAAAAAAATAATAATTAAATAAGGCTGTCTTTAAAAAGACAAAAGAGTAGAAATTTCTCATCTGAACAAGCTTGACGAAATAATGTAAAAGACACTTAAAATAAACTTCACATAAATAAAAGCCTTGAAAGAAATCTGAGTTTCTATACTTTGCCCTTAAAATTTGAGTGCAACGATGACTAATTTTTCACAGTAAGGAGACACTTCACACTTTCTCAAGCTAGTACCAGTCCCTACAATGACAAATGGTTACTCCCAGTATTCCTGTTTAGAAAAAGGCTGTGCCAAAATATTTGTTCACTCTCATCTAGATTCAGTGGTGACATCAAATATTCTTGAGAGCCTTTTCTAACAAAATACTATTTGTAGTTTGAAGTAAGTTTATTTTGAAGTCTGAATAATTGTTTGATCCTAAATTGGATGTAAAAACATTCTCTATAAATTTTAAATAGTTTTACTAATTATTACAATTGCTCTTTATTGCAGAGTGGATTTTAGGGTATGTATAAAATTCAAATCTTCTTTAGTAGTTTTTTTTTTTTTTAGCTCTCTATATGTTGGATTGTCTTGACTGTGTTAAGCATGTCTATTCCAGAGACTGATAGTAACACCAGCGATATAACTGGAGATTCTACAGCATGAAATATAACCTTAAATCAATTTTGTAATTCATGTTGTTTACAAGCAAATAAGACTCTGACAAGTCCTGTTTTAATTAATTCCTATTGCTAACTAGTTCCTCACTTCAGATGTTTCTAAAGTAGATGTGCTCTCCATGTTTATATGTATCTCAGTTTACAATTCTGTTTTTAAAATTGAATTTAACATTTTTAAATGTTACACATCCTTAACTTTGCTCTCTTTGAGTAAATCCAGAGCAATTCATTTTGTTTCAGTGTGGCAGTGTGAAGGCTTGGGAGATTCACCCAAAAGTTGATGAAATTAGAAATGGAAGGAGCAAGATTACAGAGTGAAAAGCCAACCAGATCAGAGTATATCCAGAAAAATGATCATCTGTAGAACAGAAAGATATGACTGTAAGAACAAAATTAGTTTAGTAATTATTGCTTACCATGTTAAAAGACCAGAGAGAGGTTTGAAATTTGAAAGTAAAAGAAACCGGAAAAAGAAAAGGGGAGCAATGAATAAAGACAGGAAAAGAAAGAAAAGACAAAAGGAGAGCCTGTAAAAGAAGATATTCGTCCAATAAGCCATTTTATTTGCTAGAAAAGTTAGATTATAAAAATCCAGTGCTGAATCTCATAAATTAAGATGAGATGCTTTGGATAAACAGCCGTAGACAATGGACACTTGAATGGGTACCATTTTTAGTTGGTATGCAAATATCTTCCAGATGCTTGGTCTAAAATTTTGGTTGGTAAATGTTTATCTGCCTTTTTGATTGGAACATGGTAAGTGTTAAGACTCAGTGTTATGACTTTTGATAAGAGCTGAAAAGTATTTACTTAAAAAATTGTTAAAAGTAAATACCTCCTCCTGGGTGGTAATTACTGCCTTGTGTTTAAGAATTTAACCCAATTGGTCAAGATAATTATTCTGCTTTTAAGTGGAGGGGTCATAAAATCTGACTCAGTCTCTCAGGACCTCAACAGGTTGGGCTACATTGATCGTTTGAAGCACATTTGAAGCAGCAGTGCTGTTTGGTAAAGTGAAAATCCCTCAGCTTATTCTGAACCCACTAAATTAGTCTGGGATCTCTCAACAAGCAGATGAAGATGATGCTTAAACGATGCATATGTGTTCTGAGACAGTGTTCTCTTTTCTGTACTCTGGATGTTGTGTGAATAAGGTATAATAACACAATAGAGTCAAACTTATGATAACAAAATAAGACAGTAAATAGAGTACAGGTTTAAATCAAAATTGTGTTTATAAGTTACTAAACAATAACTATAAATGTATATTGAACTAACCATGAATAGCAATAAGTATGTAATACTTTCCATTATAATTCTGGGCTGAGAATGATTTGTTCTGTGACTTGGTGGCACATTTTTTCTGTCTGAATCATTTTAACTTAAAAGTTAGGAGCTTGCTAACAATCCAAATTACAAATTTGTAGATCCCTTTCACCTTCCTCAGATTCAGGGGTAAATACACACACACACACACACACACACACACACACATACACACATGCACACACACCTCTCGATTCAAGGGTTAGTCATGACTGCTATTCCAAAAATCCTTTATGTATATATATATGTAGGAATATAACTTGAAATCAAATAGAATTTATACATTTAAATCACATAATAAACTTTCAAGTAGGATCAGTACAGTATAAGGCAGTTCCATCTTCTACCCAGATCCCTTGATCTTTCTCTAATAAATTGCATTTCATATATTTTGATCCATAGATTCATGCCAAATACATCATTCTATAGGAGGGAATCATACTCTGCATACTTTTCTACAAAAACATTTTATAACAAAAAAAATGTCTTATATGTAGAATGTTATGTATAGCACACTGATATAGTTTGGCTGTTTGTCCTGTTCAAATCTCATACGAAGGTTGAATGTTGAAATGTGATTCCCAGTGTTGGAGGTGGGGCCTGGGGGAAGGAGATTGGATCATGGGGAATGCTTCCTCATGAATGACCTAGAACCATCCCCTTGGCGATAAGTGAGCTCTCCCTTAGTAAGTTCACACAAAGTCTGGTTGTTTAAAATTAGAGTATGGAAACTTTCTGCTCCCTCTCTTGTTCCCTCTCTCATCAAGAGAGATGTCAGCTCCTCTTCTTTTTTGTCATGATTGTAGACTTCCTGAGGCTCTGCCAGAAAGATGGCTGGAGGCATGCTTAATACAGCCTGCAGAACCATGAGTCCACTAAACCTCTATCCTTTATAAATTATCCAGCCTCAGGTATTTCTTTATACCCAAACAAGAAAGGTATATCATATATACATATACTATTTAAATAAATCAACTCCTATACGCCTAGACCCAAGATTTTCCATCATGTTCTTCTCTGATTGACTCATATGGACATCCTCAGAAGTAAACCATTATCCTAAGCTTGTACTAATCATTTCTTTGTTTTACTTTATGACTTTACCACATATGGTCTCTGGGCAAACTATTACTTTATTTTTCTGTTTTCATTTATACTTTAAGGAAAGTGGAATTATCTTGAATCTATTCTTTGAAGACTTGCTTCTTCCATTCAGCATTATGTTCTTGAGATAAATCATTGTTAATGGGTATAACTGTGGTTCTTTCCTTTCACCATTACAGTGTTCCATTGTATGAATATAACACAATGTATTTATCCTTTCTCCTGCTGAGGGACATCTGGATTGCTTCCATAGTTTTGCTACTACAAACAATGAAGCTATGGACATTTTGTTAACATATCTCCTGGTACATATATATCCATGTTTTGTTTTTGTTTTTTTTTTAAAAAAGGATTTATGAGTGGGATTTCAGGATCCTAGCAATTCAAAGTGCTTATGCCAATTTATACTTCCACCAACAGTGTATGCGGTTTCCATTGCATCATATCTTTTCTAATACTGTGTATTATTGTCAAACTTTTTAATTTTTGCTAGTCTGCTGAGTGTAATGTAGTATCTCATTGTGATTTTAATTTGCATTTTCCTTATAATGAGTCACAGTGAATTTGTAAGCTAAATGAATTAAAATTTTCCCCTGAAACATTTGTTTCTGATTGAATGGCAGTGACTTAATGTTGCAGGGTTATAGTTAAGTCACTTTTTGCTCATAACTATTTAAGAGAAGGATTAACTATCTCTCTTTGGTTGGTGGTACAGGGAAAGGAAAAAATATGTTTTATTGCTTTTAAAATGTTATGAATAACATTTCTCATTATGAACAAGAACACAGATAAAAAATGTCTTGAATCATGGCCCTAACTTTCTATTTATCTTTATTCAAAAATTACATCAAATATCTATCAAAATCTCCTTTGAAATCTAAAGAGAGGAGGAAAATGAATAATTGCATTCAGGGGTATATATATATGTTCTATTTTTAAAAATTGACGGCACATTTACAATAATTTAGAAGCTCACAAATCTCCTGAGAGTGATTTGAAGTTTGTGTTTTTTCACATAATTCCTCATTTTTGCATTCACTTGATTGCCTTTATAGCCAATAGCTGAATATAACCAGTGTATTTCTTCAAGGTTCTGATTTTCTCATCATATATATATACTTAGGTTTATATATTTTTTCTTCAGCTAAGTTGTTATACTTCACCATGGCAGCATTATATCAAGAAAGTCTAGGTATTATCCCTATTCGCTGTATTTCTTTTCTGTGTTTTCCCAGTTTCGTTGATTAGGATTCTATTCTCCAATAACTTCAGCCAGTTTTGCTACTTAAACAAAATTAGCTCTTTGTTTTGAGTTTTCTCTAGGTATTTTTATCATTTACATTGGGGCTTGATAATGGTTTCTTTGTGTCCTTTCTTCTTGAATATTAATCTATTTTTAGTACATAATTTGATACCACAGATAACTGGTATTTTTAAGAAGAAAGACTAAGTACATGTTGACACATACATTGTAGCTGTATTAATATATGCAACATACTTATTAACCAAAATCAACTCATCAATAAATTTCTGATAGCCAGAAGTGACTGTTTACATGTCCCTAACCCTAAAAAGCTGGAAACATTCTTTCATAGCATTTTAGGCTAGGGTGAAAAAAGTACCATGCAGGAAAAAAAAAAGAAAAAACAATGCTTCTCAGTTATTTCTACTTCTAGTGGTGTTTTCTAGCAAGTTGGGAAAATACTCAAAATAAACATCAACTTTGAACCTGCTGAATTCCATATGTATGCCAAGAAAGGCTGAGACTAACAAGAACTTTTATTTTTTCCAAAATAGCTTTCAGAAAATTCAGATTCTAAATATAGTCAGGTGTCGCGTAAAGATCAGATATGTTCTAAGAAATGCGTCATTAAGCAAGGTTGTCATTGCTTGAACATTACAGAGTATACTTACAGAAACCTAGGTGGGATAGCATACTACACACCTAGGCTGCATGGTGAAGCCTATTGCTAGTAGACTGCAAATCTCTACAGCATGTACTGTACTAAATACTGTAGGCAGCTGTAACACACTGGTAAGTATTTGTGTATTTAAACACATTGAAACATAGAAAGTACAGTAAAAATACAGTATTAAAATCTTATGGTACCACAGTCATATATGTGGACTATCTTTGACTGAAACATCTTTCTGTAGTGTATGACTGTATATGCAGGCTTTTTTGCTAATGTGAAAATATACGTCTGATTAATATGACCACATCATGATTCTAATTATTACATGTATTAGGCAATTTTTAGTGATATAAACATATGAATGTGTAAAAATTTACAAGGTAATTTTTCAAAATAATTAGAAGTGGTTTTTTTGTTTACAAAATATTCTATTGCAGAGATTACTTTTAATAAGCTTTCTAAGTACTTCTGAGGGTTTACATAAACATCTCTATTGACTTTAAAAATTATTGGCGATAACTGAGATTATTGTTAGGTATAGTAGAAAATTGATGCTGCATAAGTTCAAGGTCACGAAAAGCTTTTCAAATGGCAATATGAGTTAATTGAGATAAATAATTCACAAAATGTAATGCTGACATTTTTCAAGTGCTTAAAATTCAAAAGCGTGTAAACACAAAGCAAGGTAAACTAGCTATATCTTGCTTTCAACACTAGTTTGAGCCTGAAAGAACATATGTAAACTACATTTATGTAACCTCACTCTTTGACAGGCAACGAACTTAACTTATTAGTAACATCCTGTGTTTATGTAGAATTAAAACTTACTACTGACAAGATCTGGCCTCTGGTTCCCTCTTTGATTAAGTCCTTGCTTTCTCTTTGCCGTCATTCACTGCACTATAACCATATTGATTTTCTTTCGGTACTAAATCAGAAAATTCAGCTAAGTTATTCCTGCCTCAGAACCATTGACTCAGTCATCCTTTCTTCTAGAAATGACCATTCTCCCGAACATTCCATGGTGTGCTCCCTTACTTCAGGTCACTGCTTTTCAGAGATGCTTTTTATGACTATTCTATCTAGTATACCACGATCATACATTTCTCCATGTCTTGCCATAGCCTGTTTTATTTTCCTTCATAGCATTGATCAACATTGGAGATTTTTAAATTTATTTGTTTGTCTGTTTTATCCTTATAATATAAGCTCCATGAGAGCAGTGACTGCCATATTCCCAGCTCCTAGACCAGAGCTATGCATACATATATTACACATCTTCCTAAGGCTAAAACCTTAAACAACAGGCGCTATCTGCCTCCATGTTTGTGCCCCTTGAAGTTCCCAATCTTAGGACATATGATGCCAAGAACAAAGTTACTCATTACTTTCAGGTTAGCATGGTGACGACCTGAATATAGTTGACATGTCTCCTCTCAACTTTCCTTTCAAAGGTATCATTAGAAATATATATGTTTATGATTTTAACAAATAAACACACTAGTATTTAACTTTAAATTCTGAGAAATCTCCCTATCCACTAATACTATCACCAAATTCACAGAAATGTTCTCTTGTCATCTAGGGTCCTACGATGATACACCAACCACTTGTGCTACCACCTGTCAAAACTTTGGATGGCCCTACTTTCAGGTATTGCCTATATTACAAAAGAACTTTCATGAGCTACTGAAAGTAACATGTTGCATTTTCAGTAAAGCTGAGGAGAAGATCATGTTAACAATAGTAAGAAATATTTATAGAAAGATGTATAGTTAACTTTAGAAGAAAAGAAAATCTTAAAAGCCAACCCAACAAAATACTGATAAAGATGGAATTATGAAAATTTGTCAAACTTAAAAATGATTTCCTTGGACCTTGGCAGTGGGCTTAGTCACCATATTGTTGTTCCCTTGGCCAGACTACTGGGAGTGTTAAATTAATTTGAATGTGTCCTATTAAATTGATAAATATTAGTTATTTTGTGAAATTAGCCACAGTCATGATATATGCATATATGTACACCATATAAAACATACTATAACCGTAATTATATGCATATATACCAAAATATATGTTTAACATTATAAAATAATAGGGCAAAATCACTCATTTGAACTAAATTCCTTTTCTCTATAGAGTTCTTTATTTTCTATTCATATTGTCACTATTACATTCACATGAATGGATGTCAAACTTTCTCATACTTGGAGCATAAGATAATACCTTATTTATAAACAAAGGAAAACCTTTAAATGACTCTAAATATTATTGGAACTCCCTGGCAACATTGGGAGTTTCATTTTCAATCCTGGGCATTAACTACAGGCTTTGGGGGCATTGGTGTTTCAGAGGGGTTTGTCTTGTTATTTATGTTTGCCATTATAGTACCATGGCAAATAAAATATTAATTATGCAATTACACCACATCCCCCCTTTTCCTATGAAATTAATGTTCTGTCTAACTTGTTTTTAGAGTGCAAAAGTTTAGCAATTCAATAATGTATTATCCCAATAAATGATAATAACATAAATTAAAGCTAAAGGCTACTAAATTATTTTCTCTTAAATTCAAAGCTGGGTGACATCATTCTTCTTTCTGTACTTAAGCTGTGATTTTTAAATTCCCAGTTCATACTGCTGGACCCAAAAATAGACCCCCTATAATTGTTCTTTCTCCCACAGCATGTCTTTGGGAACTCATCATTGTTGTTCTGTCCTTTCATGTGTCAGCTTCCTTTGCACATTACATTTCACATGACTCACTGTTCCTTAGAGAAGGTTTGAATGCTCAAAATGCCTGCTTATATCTGACAGCTGGATTTGTCTTCCTGATATTTTTTATGTGAGGTAATGCCAGATCAATTTTCAAAAGGTTCAAGTTTTGCTTAATAAAAATATATAAGAAAGAGAGCTCAATGGGAGAAAATTCACTTACTAGGAAAGAACGGAATTTGGCCTGCCACTATCTGTGTGTACCAGTCATGTCTTCATGTGAACATTGAGAGGAATACACTATATTTTTTCCAAGTCTGTTTTCAACTTCTAAATTATAACATATATTTGAGAGTTTGAAGGAGATAAATTGGAAATAGCTTAAAATGAAAGGTCCAAGTTTAAAAGTGCACTGTTTTCATTAGCCTAGTCTCATAGGACTTGCAGAGCATTGGAAAGATTTTCTGTGAAAAGTCAATGGCTGCCTTTTTAGTTCTTTTTCTTTGTAAGAGTACAGTTTAAGGTACAAATTACCTTCAATTCCAGTAAGAAAGAGGTAGAAAAAATTAATCTTTATGGCGATTAAAAATATAAATGAGAACTATGATTGCAGTTTGCCGTCATATTAGTTTGAATTATGTATGTTTCCATTTTAACATAATGAAAGGAGTACAGAATGGAGACTGAGGAGGGAGAGCTCCCAGTCTTAGCTCATCTACCACTGCTGTGGAATATGAAGCATATCATAGAACCCTCCCGAACTCCTAATTTCTGTCTCTCAAATAAGATTTTTCTACAAGATTTCTCAGGTCCATTCCAACTCTGAGATTCTGAAATAGCTGCCTGCAACTCTCTGGCCTAAAGATAAGATAAGAGCTAGAAATAAAACATCATCTGAAGTTCTTCGTAACCAACTATGTGATTTGTAATAGTTCGATTCCTGTAACTACAGGTTTTTTTTTCACATGGTTTTATTTATATAATAATTCAGCTGACTGAAACTTGACAGGTGGGTAAGAAGTGAGGCAGAAAAAATATAAGGGGAAATGTCTCTGACTAGACAGAATTTTGGTAACAAAAGCATCTATTTCTAGTTATCAGTAAAGTTTAGTAATCTTGTGGAAAGTCCTTTCAGATTCCAAAATAGTAAATATATTAACTTATAAATTTTTAATCATTTAATAGGTTAGTTTTTGCATTTGAATTTTAATCCAGCTGAAACTGAAGCAATATCTACTATATTATATAAACTCGATAAATATATTTATAAATTACATGAAATACTCCAGAAAAGTTACGCTTTTAGTGTTTTAAAATGTGCTTCATAAATCAATTTTATAAATGATCATCTTATTATCTGTTTGAAATTTTATAGCATACTGTCTTATTGCTCGTAGTTCAAATTAGGTATACTACCCTGTGTATGAGAGACACAATTAATGACTTGTAGGCGATAATTAAAGATTCAAAAGATTCACTTTTGTAACAGAATGTTTACAAAATACCTATTCTCATTTTGCTGTAGAATGAGCAGTGTTCCCAATTAAAGTAATTCAAATTCAACCAAATGAGGTCAGCATATCTTGCCATTTATGTTAGCTTACATGTACCACAGCACAATGAAGCAGGGACCTAAGTGTGGCACTTGCTTAAATAAGTAAGTATGGGTAATGGTACTTGATCATGTGTCTTGAGGGTCTCATCTTCAGTGCCATGAAAGCCTACCAGTGTTCCTTCATCATTAAAAGGTTTCCTTATTATTATTCTTCCTGTAAAATGGTGGAAATCTTCATGAAATGCTTGCAATGTCCTTGTTAATTTGCCTTTAATCAGACTCTTCTTTAGTGCATAAAGTTGTTCTGCTTTGCATTGATCCCTGAAATAGCCCTGGTAAAAAAAATTCCACTCACACGGATAGTAGACTTCATTGAAGATTTCTGCGATAGAAGATATGGGAAGATATTGCACATACTACCAGTGCAAACAACATCAAATCAAATTGTAGAAATGACCATTTTTACATGTCACTTATTTCTTCCAATAATCTATTCTGGCCTCTCTCTATCTTTTTTACTTCAGTCTGCCTTTACCCAATTCTTTCTTTTTGTCACTCATTTTTCCAGATTCCGTTGCAGGAGTAAAATTAACGCATTTTTCAAATTTGATTCACGGAGAGGAGACTTCTTCCCCTGATATCTGAACATCTGATAACATTTATGACCAAGAGTCTTCTCTTCTCTAAGTAGATTTTTCATGCATTTTATCAGAAAGAACAGTCCCTCTCATAAGAGGAATTATGATGCCAGTGTTATAATTATTTAATATGTAAGTAGGTAAACATAAACTGTCATTGAAATTTAGTAGAAAGCATATTATATGCAGTGACGATAATACCTTCATGAAATTCTTTAGTTATCATCTGTTCTTTTCAAATTTGTTTTACATTAAATTAGGATGAATGCCTTATTTGTCTTTTTTACCACATTACCCAGGATAATGATTCTCAAATATAACAACATTTTCATTTGTGGTAGAATTGAATTTCATCTTTCACTGTGTGCTACACTTTTCCCTAGACCAAGGATCTAAGAAATGAGTTATCCATACCCTTACCACAAAGGCAGAAACAGCTTGTTTTACAGAAATCAGTTTCCTGATCCTCAAACTGTATTTGATCTCCTTCTAAAAACTGATCCACCACAGAAAATTTCGAAATTACAAGCTTCCAGCTAGTTATGTTTTTCCGCTTCTCTTTTCACAATCTTCCTTTCCCCTTTTCCCTACCTCTCCCTCCCCACAACAAAAACACACAAGTGTTGTATCACCCCTTCCGAATCTTATTACAGAGCGTTTTTGTAAGGTGTAGCAATCTCCTAGGCCACAAACGAAGGGACAGGGATGGTGGATATATAATGTTTGCCAAGCCTCCTTTCAAAAGGACATGTGAGCTTCCCCTTCTTCATCTCATTAAGGAATATAGGGCAAATAAAATTTTACTTGTGTTTAAGATGAATTATGAATCAAATTATATATCAAAATCTATAATAATGCATTTTGATCTTGAGTGTAAACTTTAAAACCAGATTGCCTGATTCAACTCTTGAATTAACCACTGTTTAAATACTTGGTAAAGTTAATAAACTGACTGCACTTCAGGTCCCTCCTAGGTAAATCTGGGTTAGTCATAGTACCTACCTTACATGATTCTTATAATGTGATCGTAAAGTCTGGAAAATCAAACACTACTTTTGAAAAGCATTACAATGTAATATAATATCAGTGAATCATTTATTATGTATCATTTGTGTTTCAAGACTTGGTGGTCACTCTATATAAACAGATAGCTACAAGTAGATGTAAAAATAGTTAATGCTTAGATTAGTGCTTGAAGCTTAGTAAGCCTTCCAAACATGTTAGCTTCTATCATTATAAACATGATCATAATTGCCATTATTTCTGATAAAAATTGTAGTGGTAATGCAATCTGGAAGAATTTCTTTAAAACATTCATTTGTTGCCATTTGGACAGGATTCTTTTAAAATAAAATTTTAATCTATGTGCAAATCTTGTCGCAAAAAAGTGTTACAACAGAGTAAAGATTTTCACAAGAAAAGATTAGAAGAGGTTTACATCACAGCTGTGCACACACATCTGCAAAAAAATAAAAAGACAGACATTATAGCATCACAGATTTTAAAATGTTACCTGCTCATCTAATGATCTACTTCCATGTCACTTTATCTTCTTTCTGGCTCTGTGCTACATTTATTCCTTTTTATTCTGCCACTCACAGTACTTATGAATGGCCAGATGATTTTTGACTTGTTGCGTTAAGGTATAGGTCCTGCTAATATAATTAACACTATATTACTGCTATTTCTACTAGTTAATAAAAACAAATGAAATAATATTTGCACTCGTTGATTTCTGTTAAACTGAGCAAATTTCTATGTAAAGTGTTTGAGAAATGCTTGTGAAGGGTGTGGCTTATAAGAAAAGTACAGTCACTTACTATGATTTTACAGGATCTTTCTGTGACTAAAAGTACTCGCTGTGGCTAAATGTACTCACTGTCTCACATGGCTGTAGATATCTCACAAAGGAAAACCCAACACAAATATTTGCAGCTTTTAATATGCTGAATCTAAAACATTGCTGCAATGAGAAACAGACCCCCGCATTTAAAGGAGGGTAAAGCTTTGATTCAATAAGGATGGCAAATGGACCTGCCAACAATTAGTTAATCAAGCCTTTTAACCATTCTTCTTCTTATTTTATTTATTTATTTTTTGGCTGCTTTATATGACACCCATCTCCAAATGGGAATTTGAAACTTCTAAATGTTTTGTCTATACAGCATCAAATATCTACTAATCCTTAAATAAGAGAAATTGGATAACCAGCACCTAACCAGCAATTCCCATTGTAAAGAACTACCTCATTAGGCATATCTATATTTTGAAATCAGATGTGGCTATTGTCAATCAGGCTTTAAGCATGAGAGCTCCTTATCTATAAAGAAAAAATTATGGTCATGGTGAAGTTTTTTTACTTTTTATATCACAGAAGGTAAACTTGTTTATCACATTTACTGTAAAACTACTAATAATAAAATATAACTTCAAATCATTTGGGATTCTATTACATAGAATAATCTTAGTTATTTATTTCTGAAAAAGTTCATTATTCTCTATTTACCCTAAATTTCTCCAAAGTGTTTGGACATGTCAGTAAATGATCCAGAATACAGTGCCCTGACACATAGGTTTCCAGTACACATAGGTTTCCCTGTCACTTCAAACACTATCACACACACACACACACAATTGCAAAATACTTGAGTAAATTTTGCTATCAAAGAGTAAGTTTTCTAAATCCTAGGAGACCTTAGAATTCATCTTAATAGCCAGATAATTAAAATATTCCTCAACAATATCCTATTAAGGTCAATTTTGTGTTTCCTTTATGGAGAAAATATGATATTGAATGCATTTATAACATCTTAGATTCTAAATATTTGATACCATATATTGTGGGAAATTACAGACATACGTACATTTGGTGAAAAAATCCATGCATACATGTAACTTTGAAGCATATTGGCTTAACTTCAAAGGCATTCCAACTAAAAGTTTGTGCAAGGAAAATGAAGAGGAAGAAGCATGTTTGTTTACATAGATACATTAAATTAAAACAGTATATACCATACATTCTGGTTTGCATTTTGAAGTGAATGTTGGAAAATGTCTATTTCTTTGCAGCCAGAACAGTTTTTCTATTATGTTCTATTTCTATTGTTCAGAATTCTGTCTTTGAAGATCAAATTTGTCTGAAATTTTAATCATGAAATAAGGAAGAGACATTTATTTCTCTTACAGTCCTATCTAAATATTATAAAGTGAATTGTAATTCATTTGTCTATTGGAATTTTTTTCTGTATTTGAACACAGAGCTTTCAAAATACCTATATTAAATCTTCTAACAGACTATCTTCATAGCTTATTAGGACTACAAAGACCCTTTTATATTTTTAATACAACCCCCTCAGATTTTAGATTAAAAATTGAGAAGAAAATTAAAAAAAAAAGAATAATAATCTAGTGTCACAACCAGAATTACACGTTTGTCTTCAATATATTTGTACTGATTATTCTATAAAATGTCCAAAAACTACCTGATCTTGTCTCTTAGAAGTTATAAGCAACATTATACTGCTTTTAACTTTAAGAGACAAGATTAGGTAGTGTCTTCTGGACATTAATGTGTTCTTCTGGACATTTTCTTACATGTTGAACTTCAAATTTAACAAAGCATTCTGTGATATTTGCTATAAGAGCCTCGCTATTATTAGACAAATATGAGGAAACTTCTATTTCACAATGCCCCAAAGCAAATTGTCACATATAGTTAAGTCTGGACTTCAGGAAACCGCCTCATTTTAGATTCATATCCAATCCATTGTCCATTGAATTTGTCAAGTTATTTTCTAACTTAAGAAACTGAGCAGATAGTAAATGGAAAAAGATTGAGAAAAAGATATCCTGTTTTACTAGATGAAGCTGGATTTGGTAGCAGGGTCATCAAGGCGGACTTGTTATTAGAGACATCAAGCTAGCATATTAGTAAAGAAAACAAACAAACAAAACAAAGTGCAGACTCTGTTCACTAAATGTAACTTTTAAAACTCATTGATTTTTTAATCTGCTTGAACCCAGATATAAATATCTATTTTCTAGAAACACTACCTTTTAATTAGAATTTTAGTAATAAAAACACTGGACCTGTAGATGTAATTGAGTATCAGTCCTTTATCTTATTTCCTGCTATCTACTTTTGCTTTTTTGGTAATAGATTTTTGAAGGACACATCAATGAATTCCTAACCAATTCTGCCTTCCTTTTATTCAGAGTGGAACCAGGATGAAATACTTGGTCCAAATAGCCTTCCTTTTGTCCACTCCCTACTATACTCCGTCAGCATCTGTATGCTTGAAATAATGTGCCAAGCAGCTTTGAATTTTGTTAAAGAAGGAAAAAGAAAGTTGGATGATTTTCTTTTGTTTTGTGAGACCCAACTTGGATGATGAGAATGTAAAGGCTCAAAGGGTGGCATGGTATCTAAGCATTACTGGTCACTTGAACTGGTTTGGAGCTTCTAGAGAGCTGAGGATGAAAACTGCCCTTTCATGAGGGAATTAATATAACTCTTGACAGAAATTGTGCTGCTATAGGGCCCAGATGGCAACACAGCAGAGGGTAAAATTGAAGGCAATTTTTCAGTACTTGTTCACCGAATGTAGCAGAACTCTGGCCCCCCAAGAGATGATGACTTTGAGATCATCAGGAGATAGTGCCAGATAAAATAGTACATAGTAGCAAGAGTAAAGTCACTCCAATTGACTCTAAGGGCAGAAGTCATGGACAAATTCAGTCAGAACGTTAGAGAAAGAATGGTGTATGGTGGTCCCATGAAAGAGCCTGGCTTGCAAACCATCCCTTTAAAGAATTTTAGAAATGCTTGAAACTTGAAGGATACTGGAAGTCTCGTGTTCTGAGATACAGATAAAAGTAGAAATTTATGAGTCATTTTGATATCCAGAGGCTTCTGAAGCCTAATAATAAACTTTCAATCACAAGAGTAATTATGAAAGAGATTATTTAGATATAATTAAGATAAATATTTACTCAACCGTAGGTTTCAAAGTGTTCGAACTATAGGATTATGTAGCTGTCAGTTATCTTGTATTTTCCTATGCCTCACCTGGCAATAAGAAGATATGTGATATTTCCTAGTAAAGTTATTTTCAGATGGGAAAAAATGAATACAGCCACTTCCACGTGGGAGATCTTGCTGCTGATCTATGTAACCCTAAGGATTAATCTATTCCTGGAATATATAGTTCCAGCTAAGAAAGGCAACATGTAAATTTTTATAAATCAGCCATGATATAATCAATCAGCATTCACAGATACCCTTTAGTGTGTTCAAAGGAAATTCTCAAGTGGCTTCAAAGGCTTTAACTCAATCCTTTCTTGAAACTCATACAATATATCCAATATTCAGATATGTTAAATCTATTTGAAAATAAAACTCTAGACATGGATCATTACCATATTTATGTGTCAATAAACCAAGACTAGATAAAAAAAATTTACTCTTTCTTCCTCTGTTCTGAACCTAGCATTCCCCACACCTCTACTGTCAGAAGAGGACATCTCTAACATGCACATTTCAAAAATTTTATTTTTACTCACAATGCATTTGAATATATATTTTTCTGAAATGTAAATTCATGTTATAATATTTACCATCAATTATGTACTTTAAGTTGCGTGAGGCCCTAATGATTTATATTTTTTCCTGGCAGTAGTGGATAATTTATAACTGGTTTTAATACATTCTTTTAAAAAACATAAATATTTTTTCTTTTGAAAAAAATCAAAAGAAGAAGAAATCTAATTATTAGTTATAGAATGACTAATATAATATAATAACTAATTAGCCTGTATGAGCTATACCTTTGATGAACTTTATCATAATGTTTTCCTTATACTTTGGAAAAAAACAGTAGTTCGGTAAATATGAGATTTTTCCAATATATTAATTATTCATATTATGTCAGAATCTTACAAAATAACTTATTTCTTCCAGATGTAGTTCATTAAATGATTATGCTAATAAAAATAATACTTGATATGAAAGACGGAAATCTCCCTTTTAAAGATACTCACCAGCTGGGAAAGCTCTGATTGCTTAAGCACATGAAATACCAGCAGATTTGATTTACTTCAACCACTATATGAAAATGATTTTTTAATGTTCTTGTTCTGAAGACTTTCATGAAATGTTAGCATCTGTTTCATTTCTTAGATTTTGGATTAATTTCTGTCAGGAATTTGTAATTCAATGTGACAATAGCAACTAGGGGTTGAATTATTAGTAGGGCAAACGGAGGTTGTCAGTATATGAGCCAGCCTCTGCTTCCACAGAGATTAACATATGGCTCCAGAACCAACAGTTATTAATCATATCATTTTTAAACTGCTATTTTAAATGGCATAATATGCTATTTATATTCATTATGCTATCATAGAACATTTAAAGGCAGATTTATGCTTCTAGCTAAAATAATTTAAGGAAGGTTCTTTTAACACATTTCACTTTAACTTCACATTCAGTAAGCATTTTCTTCAGTTAACATAAGTTGCTCTTCTGCAAATTAAAATATATTTCTTTGCTTTTATCTTTGAGAAAATGAAACAGCCTACTAAATAATAAGTGTTTAAAATTACATAATTCTTAAAATTCCACTTATACAATTTTGAAAATGTTTTGACAACTTTTGTTTTAGAGTGAAGTTCTGTGAGCTCACCCAAGCTATCAATTTGCAAGGGCCGACATAACGAAAGTAATAGACTAGAAGGCTTAGACAACTGAAATTTATTTTTTAGCAGCTCTGGAAACTGAAAGTCCAGGATCAGGGTGTTGGCAGGTTTGGATCATTCTCAGGCCTCTCTTCCTGATGAGCAGATGTCCACCTTCTTACTGTATCCTCACAGCGGTGTTTGCATATCCCTGACGTCTCTTCCTCTTATGAAGACATCAGCTATATTAGATGAGGGATATGCACTTATTGCTTCATTAACCATAATTACTTTTTAAACGCATTACATCCAAATATAACCATATTGAAGGTTAGAACTTAAATATGTAATTTGGGGGCAGACACAATTTAGTCCATAATATCAAGTTTTTAAGAAATTATTATAAAGAAGTTAGAATTTTCTAGAATATGGGAAAATCTGAATAAAGACAAAGAAAAGAACACATCTCTAAACTTTAATATTATGTAATATTGAGAGAATACAAAACTATAAGTCAGCTGTGCATAGGTTGGTACCTTACTTGAACAATTGTATTTTAGTCCAACTAAATAGCACTTTAACCAATCTTCCAATGTCTCCTATGAGCTGTCTTAAACACTAAAACGGAAGGTAAGGTAAGAATGAATAAACCTTCATCTATACCCTTGGGAAGATTCAAAATAAAAATAGAAGTCAATATTTAAGACATGATTAGTTTTATTTACTCTCGTGAGGAATAGATAGGCTAATGAAGGAAAAAAGACAAAATCAACATGATACAGTGTCATCAAGTAGATATTATAATAAGGTACACAGAAAAATAAATATTTCATATTGGTGTATAGATCCAGTAAAAAGAGGTTAAATTTTACATGATTCTCAATTCCTTTTAGAATGCTCTATTTTTATAAAATTATATGCTCGATTGAATATATTCTTTTTATTGCATTTTAGGTTTTGGGGTACATGTGAAGAACATGCAAGATTGTTGCATAGGTACACACATGGCAGTGTGATTTGCTGCCTTCCTCCTCATCACCTGTAACTGGCATTTCTCCCCAGGCTGGTTCAACATACACAAATCTATAAACGTAATTCACCACATAAACAGAACCAAAGACAAAAACCACATGATTATCTCAATTGATGCAGAGAAGGCCTTTGACAAAATTCAACAGCTCTTTATGCTAAAAACCCTCAATAAACTAGGTATTGATAGAACATATCTCAAAATAATAGAAGCTATTTATGACAAACCAACAGCCAATATCATACTGAATGGGCAAAAACTGGAAGCATTACCTTAGATTGAATGTTTTTAAGCTTCAACTGCATCTCTAAATATTGGTGTGAAGAATAACTTTTGAAATTGATGCAGAGAATGATAATTATAATTTTTTTTGTAATGACCAGAATTCCCAGATTACCATGAATAATCCTAAATTGTTAGTGAATAGAAGTCCTGGGGGGTGGGGGAAAGGTCAGAACAAAACCTTCTGCAAGAGGACTCTGATAACTGAGTGTCAAAGCTTCTTACAACATTTAACCTCAAACTAAGCTGGATTGTAACGTGACTGCATAGAAATACACTGGTTACAGTGGGAATTGGGCAAAGATGTTAAATAACAAAAATGTAGGCAATATTGATAAAGAAGTAAGCACTTGACACTGTAAATGTGAACAATTCTATACTGAGAATTACTTTTCATTTTATAAATTGTTACATTAACAAGTAACTATTGAAACATCATCCTCTTTCCTATGGTGGTTTTATAGTTTATGCCTTTAACTTTTATCACAAAATCTAAATTTAAATAAAATTATTTCAACATAAAAATATTTCCGTAAGACAAAATATTGAAAAGTGTTTAGACTTTGTGTCTTCCCCCATTCCCATCACCTATTTAAGTAGCTTTAATGTAGTTCACATTATTTTTAAATTGATATTTTACCACAAATATTACTTATGTTACTACTGAATCTTTAATCATCTTTCAGGTTCTGTAGTTGCTCACGACAGGTCAAAGCATGTTAAAATGGTTTTAAAAATTATTAAAAGTTATGCTTAAATTGGAAAATAAATGAGCATAAGCATATATTTCATCAAACATTTTAAATATATATTTGATTTGGATTGAAATCTACTGCAGCCTCATACAATAATAAACCTCACTGGCATAAATGTCACAAGTTGTTTATTCTGGAAGCTATTCCAAAGGTAGCTTTGCTTGGGTCCATTGAAGCTTTTTGTATTTCTTTTCTTTCCTTCGTGTGTGTGTGTGTGTGTGTGTGTGTGTGTGTGTGTGTGTTGTGGTAGTTGTTAACTATGCTAAACATCAATTGGCTTTTTCATCTATATATCAGTTTTCAAAAATGTTGCATTGGGAATACTTTTTAAAATTCACTTGAGTATAGAAAATAGGTGGCCTTTATTTTCAGACACAAAAACTTTTCAATCTTGTTTCGGTAAGAGAGATTCACCCTTATTATTTGTCAAGAATTGTATTTGTCAAATAGATAAATATCTTTCAAGAGAAAGAAGATAGAGTCAGGATTACCCAAAGGATATTTAGTGCATTTATTTTTTCAGATTATGTCTGAAAAAAAATCAAAGTTTATTCTTAGGTGAAGTCAAATCAACAGATTGAAGGACCACATTATATTTAATTGCTATAGAATACTTTTTTATAGGTCTTTATTGGTGAACATGCTAAGAAACAGCCCTTTGCAATTTGTCAAAGTTTATATTATTGAAATTTACACGATAAGCATATACATTGAATTACAGAATGTTCTCTTTGAGAGAATCCTACATATTCTGTTTGCAGTTAGTTCAGAGTATAATAGCACTTCTTCCTAGAATTTGATTCGTTTCATTCCATAGACCATAGTCTTGGCAACTTGATCTGCTAGAAGAATTAGACTTAAAATTTTAGACCGTCCCTCACTCACAAGTTTTCAATAAAATACCTCACCTTTTAATGTCTTATTTCTAGTTCTTCTTTACATTTCCAATACTTGTATTTTTTCTCCTTTTTCATGTATGTCATGTTCTCTGTGTATAATAAGTTTCATTTAAATGAAAGAAACAGGGAGACTCTCATGCTTATCTGGAAATGTTACTAACATAACAGGAAAATTAGGAGTACAGAAGATATTCTATGTCACTCAGTGTGACATGGTAACTCTGTGTCATTCAAGATGAAAAATTTTAGATACTTATATACAGAAATTATAAGTATCAAATGTCCTGCTTAAACATTACTTTATTAGGTAACCATTAGTAAATTTGTTTATTATGATTGTTTGACAGATAAAATTATACACATTTATTATGTACAATGTGAGGTTTTGATGTATCATCTATAGATTGTGAAATGACTAAGTCTAGTTAATTAATATCTGCATTACCTAATAGAGTTGTATTTTTGTACTACAAACAATATTCGCTCTCAGCACTTTTCAATAAAACCTTGTACCTGTATTATCATCATCATCATCATTATCATTATTATTATTATTATTATTATTAGCTGAGCACAGAGGACTTTATTGATGGTACATGACAAGGTGGGGCTTCCTAGGCTCCTCCCTCTTCAGGGTGTCTGTGTGGAAACTATGAGGAGGGGAGATTTTCAGTGTGGTAGGGGACTGAGTGTGGCAGGGACTCCCCAGCAGTGAGGGCCTCTCATCCTCTGTGCTCTTGCTGAGGTTGGTGGTCCAGGGATTTTACTCCTTGGAGGCCATGTGGGCCATGAGATCCACCACTCTCTTGGTGTAGCCAAATTCATTGTCATGCCAAAAAATAATCTTGACAAAGTGGTTGTTGAGGGTAATGCCAGCCCCAGCATTGAAGGTGGAAGAGTAGGTGTCACTCTTGAAGCTGGTGGAGACAACCTGGTGCTCAGTGTAGCCCAGGATGTCCTTGAGGGGCCTTCCAATGCTTGTTTTATCCCTTCTCGATGTCAGCATATTTGGCAGGTTTTTCCAGATAACAGGTCAGGTCCACCACTGATTGGCAGTGGTGACACGGAAGCCCATGTCAGTGAGCTCCCTGTTCAGCTAAAGTATGACAGTGCCTACAGCCTTGTCAGCACCAGTAGAGGCAGGGATGACGTTCTGGAGAGCCTCACTGCTGTCACATTACAATTTCCTGGAGGGACCATCCACAGTCTTGTGAGTGTCAGTGATGGCATGGACTGTGGTCATGAGTCCTTTCATGATACCAAAATTATCATGGATGACCTTTGCCGGGGCACTAAGCAACTGGTGGTGCAGGAGGCATTGCTGATGATCTTGAGAATGTTGTCATACTTCTCATGGTTCATGCCCATCACGAACACGGGGCATCAGCAGAGGGAGCAGAGATGACGATACTTTTGGCTCCCCCACTGCAAGTGAACCCCTGCCTGCTCCATGGTGGTGAAGATGCCGGTGGACTTGATGATGTACTCAGTGCCAGCATCACCCCATTTGATATTGGAAGGATTTCTCTCCTAGTTCCATTGATGACAGGCTTCCCATTCTCAGCTTTGACGGTGCCATGGAATTTGCCATGGGTGGAGTCATACTGGACTATGTAGACCATGTAGTTGAGGTCAGTGAAGGGGTCATTGATGGTGACAATATCTTTACCAGAGTTAAAAGCAGCCCTGGTGACCAGGTGCCCAATATGACCAATTTCCTTGACTTCGACCTTCACCTTTCCCGTAGTATCTCGGGGATGTGGCTGGCGATGCAAGAGAAGATGAGGCTGTCTGTCAAACGGGAGGAGCAGAGAGCAATACTTGTATTATTATTATAGTCACCAGTTATACAATGGCTCGCTTGAACTTATTCCTCCTATTTAACTAAAATGTTGTTTCCTTTTGTCAACATCTCTTCCAAATGCCCTAGCCCATTGTAACTACTATTCCAATTTCTACTTCTTCTTTAAGATCATTTTCAGGTTCCTCATATGAGTGAGAGATGCATTATTTGTCTGTTCTAGGTTCATTTTACTTAACATAATGGCCTTTAGGTCCACTCATCTTGCTGCAAATGACAGGATTTCCTTCTTTTCTTGTGGCTGAATATTATTCCATTGTGTATATGTCTCATTTTCTTTATTCATTGATGGACACTTAAGTTGATTCATATCTTGGTTATTGTGAATGATGCTGGAATATACATGAAAGTACAGATAGTTCTGTAACATACTGATTTCATTTTCTTTAGATATATACCCAGAAGTGAGATAGCTGGATCATATGGCTAAATTTTTAATTTTCTGAGGAACTCTTATACTGTGTTCCATAAAGGCTATACTAAATTACAGTCTCACCAACAGTATGCGAGGGTTCCTTCTTCACATCCTTGCTAACACTTATCTTTTGTCTTTTTGTTAATAGTCATTTTCACACGTGTAAGTTGGTATCTTATTGTGCTTTTAATTTGCATTTCCCTGATGCTTAGTGCTGAACATTTTTTCATATATTTGTTGGCCACTTATATATGTTCTCTTGAGAAAGAACATATTCTATTCAGGTCCTTTGCCCATTTCTTAAGTTATTTCTTTTCTTGCTGTTGTTATTTGAGTTCTTCGTAAATGTTTACTTTATAGAATTAGTTAAAATAATATTTTTATGAAAACATATTTTAAATCTGACTGTGAACATTAAACAATTATTTGTTATGTTTATTCTTCCCCAAATTGTTTTACTTACCTGGTGCAGGTTCCAACTTAGAATTCTGGAAGTTCAGCTATAAATAAGAGTAGAAGAAAAATAAAGGAAGATGAAAACCAAAGAAGTGATTCTAGAAACAAAAATATCCAAATTACAAAGAGAAATGATTTGTCAAATAATTTTTCAGATATAAGGTAAACAGAAAGCATTGTATTAATCTACTGCCCACATTTTCTCTTCTGTCCTAACTTTTAAAAAAACATGTTTTACTGTTCAACACCTGCCTATGAGTGAGAACATGCGGTGTTTGATCTTCTGCTCTTCTGTCAGTTTGCTGAGAATGATGGTTTCCAGGTTCATCCATGTCCCTACAAAGGACACAAACTCATCGTTTTTGATGCACATAGGGAGGGGAACACTACACACTGGGGTCTGTTGGGGGGAAATAGGGGAGGGAAGGTGGGGGTGGGGAGTTGGGGAGAGATAGCAAGGGGAGAGATGCCAGATGTAGGTGATGGGGAGGAAGGCAGCAAATCACACTGCCACATGTGTACCTATGCAACAAACTTGCATGTTCTTCACATGTACCCCAAAACCTAAAATGCAATAAAATAAATTAAAAAAAAAACACGTTTTACTCTAGGATTATTTTCCAATTTAAGATCCATTTATATACAAAATTGTCTTGTGCTTTTTTTATCAATACTTTCAGAAAAATTACTTCTGTTATATTCAGTCTGTGCAGTTAAGGTAACAGTAGTGTGTGTGTGTGTGTGTGTGTGTGTGTGTGTGTGTCTATGTGTCTGTGTAGGTGCATACATGTGCATACCTCTATATTTTATGTTTAGCATGCTTTTATATTTATTGAACATGAATTACTTGGTCGTTTCTTTGACTAATTTTTGACAGTATTTGGATGTTGTAGTTTCTCTTTAATAAGTGGACATATAAGATCTTCTTACATATTAGCCATTCAAAAGAATGTTCAGCCAAATACTTCGTAAAATATAAATAATTAAAAACCCCTTCCTACTTGAATGTCAAATTAATGTCAGAGTTTCCTGTCACAAACACTGTTAGATACCGCAAAAGTTTATATAACATATATATATATATATATATATTTTTTTTTTTTTTTTTTTTGAGACGGAGTTTCGCTCTTGTTACCCAGGCTGGAGTGCAGTGGTGTGATCTTGGCTCACCGCAACCTCCGCCTCCTGGGTTCAAGCAATTCTCTTACCTCAGCCTCCCGAGTAGCTGGGACTACAGGCAAGCGCCATCATGCCCAGCTAATTTTTGTATTTTTTTTAGTAGAGACAGGGTTTCACCATGTTGACCAGGATTGTCTCGATCTCTTGACCTCGTGATCCACCCATCTTAGCCTCCCAAAGTGCTGGGATTACAGGCTTGAGCCACCGAGCCCGGCCGGCAACATTTCTATATTATTAAGTACACTTAGGATGTATATTTTTCCTCTGATCCTTTTGTGTCTTGATATTTTTCAAGTATCCCACCCTTTAAATCTCTTTGTTTTATTTTGTTTGCTAATCATGACCTGTGGACAAATCTGCTTGGCCATGAACACATTTTGTGAATTGCCTTGGCTATGCTCACTATTTGCTAAGGTTCTGTCAAAACCCCTTTTCATGTGAGAAGTTCAAAAGCAGGCATACAAACACAGATTTTAGCAAAAGTCCTAACATTTAGGAAGCATTTGTCTAAGCATTTATCTAGTGTGGACTTTTCATATATCCTCTATCTCTTTTGTCCTATCATCTGGAGTTCTCACACTTTTAACTATAGGATGCATAAAAAGTTCCTTCTCCAGGAACCTTCACATATTACTACCAGGGCTCTTACTACTTCATTCCTTGTCTATTTGGTTTTGATTTGTGGGATTAACATTTAACCAGAGAGATTATTGTGACAGCACCAGTGACCACACCTAATCAGCTTAATCAATCAACAAACAAAATGTATTTCTTGATTTCTGGGAAATTCATTTTCTAGATGGATGAGGGGAAAACATTTGAAAAAAACAAACTACTTAAAAAAAAAACTATAACTAATTTCCTGGTGGGCACAGTTCAATTCTCTGAGCATTGAAGAAAATAGTAAATTTGGGATGATGTGTGTGCCAGTGTTTGTCTGGTGGGTAGACACTGGTTGTTTCTAAGATCCAGTTCCACATCAATAAGAATGCCTCTACATTCTTAGGCAAATCTGTCTTCAATGTCAGTATTTCCATAAGTTTTTCTTCAACTTCTGTGTATCGCTGTAAAGACAGAAGATGGAATATCATAAATAGGATGCTGGTCAGATGTCATTTTTCAGCCAAGATTCATGTATATACTTTGAGTTTAGACATTATATATTATGAAAAAAGAAAGGTTATGTTTTCCATCTCTTTCAGGCTTGGCAGCTAATCATTACAATACCCCTTAATGCAAAGTGAATTTTAAATGAATCCAGTATGACATACTGCTGCGTACATTAAGATGTGAGTGATGGGTTTAAAATGTGACCATGTATTTATACTTTTAAAATTTAAAGTTATTTTTATACTTACAAATGGAGAAACTCAGAAACCTTCTTAGATAAAAATTGAGAAACTCAGAAATCTTCTTAGATAAAAATTTCCAAATTAACTTTTTTAAGCAATTCTAATTACATGACTTTCTCATACTCACATGCTAATAAAACATGGTAGATGAAAGCTTCCTGCCTACAAATAAAATATGTACATAAATAAAATATTTGCTGTGTTGCTTTCCCAATTTACATATGAGGCTTTCCTTTCCTCCTGTTAGATGACAAGTAATGATATCCAATATGAAATTTGCATTATAGTTATGCCTGAAGTTTACTGAGTATTGTGTGCCAGAAAATGTTTTGAGCTCTCCTCATTCCAATTTTTCAAGTTATAGTCTCAAATAGGACATAATATGAAATATAATATTATTATCTACATTTTATTTATGTAGATATTGAGGTAGAGGAGTAAAATAATTTTACCGATTTACATAGATACAGAGAAAGCCTCAGTTTCCATCATAGCTTAATACAATACAGCCTCAATCAATGTCTACCTCCATTATTAGATGCAAATTTCCAGTCTTTGCAAATGCCAAATGACTCTCACTTCCCTTAAGTTGTAGATGTGACCAAAGCAACTCTGGATTTCCCTCTCTGGTATTTTATATCTACTGAAATATAAATCACAGTTTTTTGTGTTTCAGCCCTTGTAATGTCAACATACAAGTTATAGTTTAAATAAAAAGGATTATTTCAAAGTCACGCTAGTAACAATTACTTTGCAGAGCTTTTCTATGAGAATCGATATGAAATGAAAGAATCATCTCTATTGTTTGCTGGAGACTTAGTCTTCTCCTAGGTTTGTCTTTTTGACATGTAAATTACAATGTCTTATATTGTAGTCTTATCTCATTCTCTTGCTTTTCTCTTATGGGAGGGAAGATGTAATTAAATTAACTGGTAAAATATATAACAGTTATAGGTAGAGCAACAGTAAGATAGAAATAGTGATTCACTTCAAGGTTTAAAATATAACAGCTGATAATTATCACATATAATTTTATATGATGTCAAAGAAAACAATGAATGTTTCTGTCTTGTTGAAATCCTCAGATGTAAGTGCTATGCCCATTTAATAATGTTCACTCTTTGTTTCCCAGTCTTTTGTCTTTGCTCATGTTACCTCTTCTACCTAGAATTCTCTCTCTCCCTCTCTTTTTCTTCTACTTTTTCTTTAAGGACGAGCTTAGATTTCCTCTCTATGACCCTGAACATTCCAGCCTTCTTTGATAATTCCTTTCATGAAAACGTACAGAGATTAATCCTTATACACCAATAAATTGAAGGCTTATCACGCTTATTTGGCCTTCCTCTCCAAACTGTAAGTTTGTAGAGAACAAAGCATATTTGAGTAACTATAATAGTAATAGTTGAGAGAAAACATTCAACAAAGAATGTTTATGATCCATAGTAACTATATTAGTACTAGTTGAGAGAAAATGATCAATAAAAACTAATTAATTATTGATATATGTGGAATTAATCACTAAAGGACAAGTATTTTTGAGATGTCCTAGGTTTTAAAACCTGAAAGCTATTTACAGTATTTAAATATTCCATTTTGCATTAGATTAAGCCTTAGGGTCTTGAGGCTTGATCTAAGTCTCACTCTTCACACTTGTATCTTCCACCTGCTATTTTAAAAAATGCTTTAAAATAGTATATCAAACAGAGGCTGCCCTTAGCTTGAATAATTCAGATAATAGTCTATGATTTAAATTCCAGATACAGTCATATCTTTTGTGAAGGTCTGCTTAATACAATAAACAGGAGATTTTTCATGTGAAACCAGAAAGAGATAGAATTAGAGGGAAACAGGGATTACTTCACTTAACTGTTTAACTTCAAAGATGAGGAAAGAAGAGTCAGAGAGAAAAGTGAATTTGAAAGGTTGCTCAAGTCAGATGCCATAGGAAGACTGATGTCCCTGCTCGTGACTCCCTTTTTCAGTACTTGGTTCCAAGTCTACCCTGTGGGCCATTTCTCTTGTCCTTGGGCCACTTGAAGAGAAAAAGCATGAGCATTCCACACAGACTATTGATTTTAAGAAATAATACCCTTTCAAGCTATCCTGACTAGTGGAGTTAGGAAATGTAAGAAAGTTTCTGAAAATCAGGAAAGATTTAGAGCAGTATCGCACACAGACCGAAACTCAATTCTGAAACTGGAAGGATCCAGGAAGACTTTCTCACAGTAACTTCACTCCAAACTTTTCCTAGTAGATGAGGACTCAAATCTCAGATATCAATTGAGTAAAATACCACTTCCTCTGGGAAACCATCCTTAATCCTCCAGATTAGGTCGTCTTCTTCCTTTATAGGACTTGTTTTCACTTGTCATTTTAAATTTGTATGAATATTTGATTAATACCTGTCTCCCCTATTATAATTTGACAAGGGCCTGCATCAAATCTTTTATTCACCATTATTTTCCCACACTCAACCAAGTGGTAGGCACATAGCAGTGGCTAAATAAGCATTTGTTGAATGTGTGAATAAAGTTAAACTTTTCTAGAGTACAGCATGACATTTAATAATTTGACTGCAGATTATGCTTTGGACAGTTGCTGTCTTCAATGGTGTATGCAGTCATGGCACTAAACTTATATTACTATAAAGTGAAATGTTTCCTACCAAATTTCTTTTGCCTAAAGTTATTTGAGCCTAGCATTTTAGAAAGAAAACATCAGAAAATAGATAATTCATAAATATCTTCTGACAGATGTTTAGATCATAATAACATTTCTTTTATTGGTCCAGAAAGAAATCCTGACACCGATCAAAGCCAATATATTTGAAAGGCTGACCCAGTGGTGGGATAAAAAGTGACTTGATGTTGTAAACACTTTCCCAGGGAGATCAAGGCTATAATCTATCATTATTTGGTAAAGGGAGTCAATTAACGGCATTCACATGTAAAACATTTCTTTACAAAAAGCTTACAAGGACTGTTACAGTCTTCGAAGAAAGAAAAGAGAAGAAGGAAAGACTTCAGACCTCTAACCAAGAGTAGTTGTGAACATTTTATGTGCTCTGAATTAATTTATTCATTCTCCCTTTAAAATGTGATTGCTACTTATTTTTAGGAAAAAGCAAACTCCGTATTTCTATAAAGTATTACACAGCACAGAGAGTACAGAGAAAAGGAGAATGAATGAAAATGATTAAAACTGCATTCATAAGTATTTTTTTCTTGGCATAGCTGTTCTTTTACTCTGGCTGGAATATAATTATCTCACACCACTATACAGTTACTAAATTACTTAATTTATTTCATTAAAGTTTTCCTGGTAGCTTTTCTGAGATGTGAGACTTTGTACATAAACGACAATAAAATTAAAATCCTTTCTTAGTTAATGAACAAACATAAAACCAGCCATAGAAGGGGGTTTTATTATTTATTATTATTTTCTGTACAGAACAGCGGACTCTAGTACAAGAATAAACACATTTATTTATTTCTGCAATAGGCATTTCTGTATCATTGTAATGTTTTATAGGAAAGATATATAACACATAATATAATTTTATGAACATCACATTAAACATCATTGGGTTTTATTTCTAGATTCTCAATTTCTTAATGTTTTAAATAAATTTTAATATATATTGTCATGCTTCTCGAGAATGTTACCCTATTCACTTATAAATAAGACATTGGAAGGAGAAAGAAGAATCTCACCCCGGCTGAAAACAAAATCCAAAAATGTTTCACAAATATATAAATAAACATGAAAATAGTGCTGTGTTGCGAACTGTAATATTTTGTTTCATGTATATCTGAAGTAAATTAACCAGAAAATGTTTTCTATTTTTTAAAATTTGGCTTTCAATACTTAATGTATTTGCATTTATATATATGCCCCCTGGATGCAATGATAATGACATTTTTTTCCCTCAAAATGATAGACCTAAAGAACAAAAAAGACCTTGAGAATCTTACCCAATACCTTATTTTACAAGTTAAAGAAAAGTAACTTGAGGCCGCCAAAAGATAAATGGTGTGGTTTGCTCAAACTATGTAGAGTTTGCTTAGCAACAAAAACAAAGTTAACATGTAGAGGTGGGAACATTAGCAAAGCTTAATGCACCATGCAAAAGAAGTCTTAGAATCACACCTGTTGCTGCTGGAACCAGCCTTAATTCCATCTCCTCTGCAATCCCCAGGCTTAGTTAAAATTAGAAGTGGATTTATTCGTATTCATTGTAGTGCTATTTGAATTTTTTAAATGCAATATGTTGCCTAAATATATACTTGCTGCTAAAGAAAGATTTAGTGCCAATGCTTTGTATATTTATTTTTCAGTACACAACAGTCCTTATCTTATGCCCAAAGACTTTTCATCCTTTTATTATTAAAATTGAAATTTTTCTCTCATAAAAGTCAATGTCAGCACAAATTTCTAAGATTAACAGGCAAAAATATACCACTAAAATTTTGAATATGCATTATTACTGAATTAAAAGAAATAATTCATTTGAAATTGTTTACAATGTTTACATTTTAACTGCCATAAAATTATTGCCCATTATTTTTTTGCTTATTTTCTTCCAAAGTGCAAGAAAACACTTCCTTTGAGTAGTTCAAGTGCTTTTTCTTATTTATTTCACAAACGGACAAAACAAATTATCTTAACCAGTCTTTATTCTCCCTAAATACATATAGATTTTATTGTGATTAGACTTTGTAAAGTATCAAAACAATGTTAATTATCATCACTATGGATGCATATTTGTAATAGGTATTTATTGACTCATTAAAAAATTTACTAAAGATTAATGAATACCAGATAATACCTTGGGGAATCCCAATGATTGAAAAGGCAATGCCCTGAAAAAGGGTTTCATTTAGTGGGGAAGATAAAAAAGAAAACAAAACAAAACAGACCTAACTTTATCTAGTGTGATAATGTGCTGTTGGAAGGCACGTGTAAAAGGTGCACTCCGCCTATTTGTGCTGTAGGCATAAGGTGGGACGAAACTATAGAAGTTATGAGCTCAAATAAGGTTTCTTGGGAATGAAAGTTAAGTCCTAAAATGATAGTTGGTAAACTTCACAAACACTACTAGCTTTGTTGTACAAGATAGTTCTATTTTTTCCAAAGGTCTGCTCTTCATACATCTAAAAGATTTTTCAGTTAAATAGTTAATTTGTGTGTATTTAATAATGTTGATTCCGTCACTCGTATTCTAGTAGAAAATAAACCAAATAAGGCTGTCCTTCTGTATCCCTTTTTTTTTTTTCCCAAGACGGAGTCTTGCTCTGTCTCCCAGGCTGGGGTACAGTGATGCAATCTCAGCTGTATTCTTTTTCTCTCTCTGTCTTTTTCTTTCTCACATGCACACTGCAAAAAGTGACCAAACCACATCTTTTCCAAACAATTATTGGATCTTTATTTTGAGTACCAACCACAGCATTACCAGCCATGGTTGGTTACAAAGACCATAGATAAATATAAATAAATAAATATAGTTAGATTTCTCAATACTTCCTTTTATTTTCTTTATTGACTTGTCTTTCCCTTTTTCTCACCAACTGATGTTCTGCATCTTGCAGAGATAGACTTCACCTAGGATATGTTTTATGATGAAGATATTTAGTAGAAATTTAAATTTGAAATGTGTATTGAATATTCTGTACATTTACACGAGTACATTTACTTCAAATTTTTTCAAAGAACATGGTTTTTTACAAATAACTTTTATAAAATAGAGTTAAAACAAAATATATGCAATATTACAGGACAAGAAATCATTTGAGTTGTTCTTAAGCTTCAAAAATAATTTTAAAAAAATGATGAACTGATTGTTTCATATACAGCATATCAGGTTTTTGTTTTTGTTTAATTGATAGGTTTTGTTTTGTTTTGTCTTGGTTGGGAATGGTGGTTGGGTGGTCTGGTGACAAATTTTGACAAGTCATTCTGTGAATGAGGTGATAATACCCAACTGCTTCAGAGGCCCATATTGGTAATATTTTATATTAAAAGACACAACATTGGGTTGTCCCAAGTGATTAAAACATACGCACATGTAAATGCACACACACACACACACACACACACACACACACACATACACATCCCTACATACAGACAACACAGGTGTATACACATACAGTCCGATGGAAGTACTTCATAAGAACAGAATTTCTTAAATGATTTCCCTAGTTATTGCATGTTAAGTATCACAGGAATACAGCAGCCATTCGTCCCAACTACCAAACTTTCTGCTAAACATAACTGCTGCAGGTTTTTCTTTCTTTCTGTTTCAGCCATTTGCATCTTATCTCCTTGCACTAATTTATCTCCAACTAGTAACTTAGTGCTAATTATAGGTAATGAATCCCTCGCCTTCAATTTCACTGTTTTTTCTCTTCCTCTAGGAATTGATTAAGCAAATAAAAATCAAGAGTTACAATGCAAATACGCAAGTCATTTCAGAGTTTGTGTTTGCGAGAAGGCATAAAGTCTTCACCTCTTTAATAATACTCTCCTTGGGATGATGAGAAACAATGACAGACTCTAACACTGGTGTTTATTCCACTCTTAGAAGGGAGGGTTAATATATATTTAAAAGGTACTGCATGACAGAGCAGAGTGTTACTCATACAGAGACAAGCAGTTTTGATGAAAAAACAAGTGATTTTGGAGGCAGTGCCCATCCTTACTCAATCTAAAATATGTTAAAATCCTACCATGTGTTCATGAGCTCACAAAGCCTCCTTTACAGAAAGCCAGAAAAGTTGGCATTGTTAAATGTTTGCATATAATTTTACTCAAAATTATAAGTCTTGTAACTGGGCCCAATTAAAGCAAACCAAGATATTCCACTTCTGCTGCAGGGGAGAGACCACCACTTAGCAGTTATCACTTCCTAGTCCTTGTGATAGGGAATTGTGTGGGTTATTACATTTAACCCCCGCAATATACTTATGAGACATGTATTACCCCTCTTAGAGCTACAGAATGGAAAGCTTGCAGGTTAGGTTTCTGCCTACCTTCCAGTTAGTAAATAACGGCAGTTCCAAAGCTGGTATCCAAACCCTAGGGTCCGAACCCTGGTATCCAAAACCAGAGTCATTCTGTGTGGAACCTGTGCTCTCTGCCCTGTGTTTCGCTTTCTACTGTTCTTTTTTTTCCTCTGGTACAAGTCCCTACTGCTATTATTTTTAATTGTTGTTATCTGCTGTCTAAAGCAGCATACTACTCAGCCGTGCTGACTTGGCTCCAGAAAGCCTCATTCATGTGAGTTTTCCGGCCAAAGCCTCCACCCGTGTCTATCAAATAGTGTTTCTTTTTTATTTATTTTCATCGTCTTTTTTTTTCTTTTTCTTTTGTGATTGTCATTGTTATTGCAGCTCAGAATTTTTTGGTTTTTTGACGGATTCTCGCTTTCTCACCAATTTGAAGTGCAATGGCTCAGCTCATTGCAACCTCCACCTCCTGGGTTCAAGCGATTCTCCTGCCTCAGCCTCCCAAGTAGCTGGGAGTACAGGCGCAGATCTCCACACCATGCTATTTTTTTGTACCTTTAGTAGAGACAGGGTTTCGCCATGTTGGTCAGGATGGTCTGGATCTCTTGACATTGTGATCCGCCCGCCTCGATCTCCCAAAGTGCTGGGATTACAGGCGTGAACCATCTCGCTCCGACCTCAGAAAGAATTTAGTGAGGAAACGCCTCACTAGGAAGACAGACATGAACAGTAAACTACAAACCAAGTTGCAATTTGAGAAAAAATACTCCAGCAATGCATGGGATTCATTTTGAAATGACCAAGACAGACCTCAGGATGGTTATTCTACCAAAAAAAAGTGTTTATAAGATACCTAGGGAATCATTTCATATAATTAATTTTTTAGATGATTGTAACTTTTATAAAAAACTTATTTTTTGTAGTGACTTCTTCCTCTTTGTTAGGAAAACAAAAATCTTCCTTTGGTGGACAGATTTTTCACTAGATGTGTTGATATAATAGAGTAACTTTTTAGGATACTTTTGCTTCTTTAGTGTCTTCAGGGTATTTTATATTTTGACAAAAATGTACTGTGCTAAGATTCAGTGAGGGAGGGATAGTCACGTTAGGAAAATGTTTCGCTGTTGTTATTAAGGTCTATTAAACCATGACAGGGCTTTTTTTTTTTTTTTTTTAACACATCCTGGGCCAGTTAAGGCTGCAAATCAGAAAAAGTGCTTGGCGCAACAGTTTAGCAGGAAAGAAAGCTATTTTAAAAGTCTTTTGGGAACATGTTTGTGAAACAGGAAAAAACATACAATTGAGTTGATAATAGCGCTCGGTAAAGGTTAGGCTCACTGAAATGGATTTGCCATCTTTTTTCACAGGGAACGTGTTGTTCTTAAGCGGCAGTTCTCACTTAAGCACAGCTTAATTCAGCAAGGAGCTCCTTCCTGTGCAACTTCTTTTGCACTGGAAGATCTATTTATAATTATAACCCAGACTTAGTCACAGGAGTAAATGATTAAAAATAAGCTGTGTTTGGTATGTGTAAAATTACAGCAGTTCATAGAGTGCTTAATGGTACTTTGTCTAGAAAATGTCTGAAGTCACATTTCCAGGTGTCCACTCATTAATTTCCCAAAAAATCTCAAGCTTCTCACAGGCCTGTTCTTTTACCTCTAGCCATACAACCACACTCACTTCTGTACCCATGTCTTTGTATTTTTAAATGTTTGTCCCTAGCAAACTGTACCCTTTATCCACCTTCTTACTCACTTTGAATTCCTTAAACACTAATGTTTTGAAATATGTTGTAATTCAATTCCAATACACATGTTTTAGCATACATATGCTGCCTTTCCAGACAAAATGTCACCTTTCTTTTAACTACAATTGTATCCTATGACGATGGGTGTGAAACTTCTATTTCAAAGCCCTCCTTTGCATATCTGCAGAACTGTGCAGAAAACGCTAAACGCTCCTGGACTTTTTTCTTCAAGATGTATGAACTGCACTCAGATATTTCCCCATCACCCATTCATTATGCTGTATTCTCTATAGTAGTGGTTAAAACCTACTCAAATACCTATGATTGAATTTCAGGAATCCACTTACATTACTTATACTTGCTAAGCTCTCACATCCTTATACATGAAACCCTTTAAAATAACTCTGATGTTTAACTATTTTTCTGCATCGTATCAGTTTAAGGCTGCTGTAACAAATTGCCATGAACTCGGTGGGTTAAACAACAAGCATTTATTTCTTACATTTCTGTAGACAGGAAGTCCTAGATCAGGGTGCCAGCACGATTGGATTCTTAGTGAGGGCCCTCTTCCAGGTTGTATCTTCACATGATCTCTCCTTGGTGCATGCATGCAGAGAAAGAAAAATCGCCTGTTTCTCTCTTTATAAAGGTGTTAATCCCATCACTTCATCTAAACCCAATTACCTCCCAAAGGCCCCACCTCCAAATACCATCATATTTTATATTTGTAAAATGAAAATCTTGTTATATGGCATTACTGCATAATTTTCCTACAATTATTACTCATTTCATACAGCAGCATTAGCAAATATGTGGAATGCATGCCATTCCTTCTCAGGATGCTGCCATGGCAAATATCAATAATGAATCAGGAGACGTTTTCTGATTCACTGGACTAGAATAATTTTAACATTGCTCAGTGCCGTAGTTCTGGCTGCCACTACCAGTAAATCAGAGTAGATATTAAAAATGAAAATTTCCTAGAGCATCAAATCAAAACTCCTAAATATAACAGAGTACCATTAATTTGGTCTTCTGTCTTACTAGAAAGCCTCATCTCTCATCCCTGATGTATCCTGCATGTCTCAAGCACCTGGCATGCCCAAACTACACATAAGCATCATATTCTCTATGTAGATGTCTCTCTCTCTTTCACACACACACAGGCACTCACACACACTTACATACATACTTCTTCCATGTAAAATGCATCATTCCACTGAACAATTAGACACAGAAAATATTGACTACCTATAATACTTCCTTACCTATATTTGTAAATATCAATCTACCCCTACAAAGTTTTAAGAATCTCCGAAAACAGAAATTTTAGCATTTCTGGATCCCCAGAACTTAATATAACTTTTGGAACATATTAGGTTTTAAATAAATATTTGAATGAATAAATACATTAAGATATTAAAAGGCACTAAGATGGAGTTGTATCTGAAATGAGACACACTAGAGAAACAAATTTTAGTATATCAACATTTTATTTGTTTTTAATAAAAATAACAGGAGTTTTTTAAAGTGTGCATTCACCTGAGACACACATATTGATCTTCCTTCTTTCCTTCTTTCCTTCCTTCCCTTCTTCCTTTCTTTCTTCCTTTTTTCTTGTTTTCTTTTTTCCATCTTTAGTTTTATTTCACCTTGTAATAGCTCCATGGAAGGAATATAGTTAGGGTATAAAATTTCTAACCTAGGTTAAGTTCCAAAAACAAACCAAAGTTCAACATGTTCTCATTTTTTCTTGCTAATATTTCTCTGGCATCTTTGATGTTGCCATTTGCAATAAAATGTCACAAATCACAAATATAATAATATATCTACATTTTTATATGTAAGTTATCAGTGCTCCACTCCTATAAGAAATTAAAATCTGTAAAGTGAAATCACTGACAAGAGAAAAAGATAAACAATTATAGATCCTATCTAAAATGAAGGGAAATTTTCTAAGTACGTATATATATGGGTATATATATACATATATATATGTATCTTTTGTCTCAACTATGTACAATAGTTTTTATAAAATAAAATGTATTTATCAAAGAAAAGATCAATATTTTGTGCATGAGTTAAAAATTAGTTGTTGAAAATAAATTTCAAGAAAAATGTATATTTTAGAAGTCAAAACAGCTCTATACATATAAAATAGAATTAATTTGTTCTTGAACATGAAATAGTCTATCAAATTGAAGGAACAATTCAGAGTTTACATGCATGATATACTGTGTTAGCGAGGTAGTTTCTTTGGTCAATGTGAATATCATCTATCTCTTAACAAAAGAAGACAGGAGAGGTGAGAGAGAAGACTAAGTGTTTTGATCAGCTTTAAGTCTTTCCTTAGATACACATGCCATTTTGGCATTTACTTTTTTAAAAACAGCTTTACTAAGCTATAAATTATATACCACACAGTTTACAAGAACACCCACTTAAAGTGTACAATTCACTGTTTGCTACTTGGGCAATAGGATCATTAGAAATCCAAACCTCAGCATTACACAATACACCCATGTAACAATCCTGCACATGTATCCTCTGAGTCTAAAATACAAAGCAAAACAGAATACAGTTCAATTTTTTGTTTGCTTGTTTGTTCGTTTTGTTGTTGTTTGAGATAGAATCTTATTCTCTCACCCAGGCTGGAGTGCAGTGGCGTGATCTTGGCTCACTGCAACCTCTGTTTCCCACGTTCAAGCGATTCTCCTGCCTCAGCCTCCCGAGTAGCTGGGACTACACGTGTGCGCCACCATGACCAAATAATTTTTCTGTTTTTAGTAGAGGTGGGGTTTCACCATGTTGGCCAGGATAGTCTCTATCTGTTGACCTCATGAACAGCCGGCCTAGGCCTCCCAAAATACTGGGATTACAGGCGTGAGTCACCATGCCCAGAAATTCAATGGTTTCTATATATTCCCAAGGTAGTACAACTATCATTTACGAACACATTATCATCCTGAAAAAAATCTGTACCCGTTAGCAATCACTCTTCATTGGCACTCTCCCTGAGTTTGAGGTAACCCCTAATGTATCTTCTATCTCTATAGCTTTACCTATTCTGGTTACTTCATATAAATGGGAATCATATAATATGGTTCTTTTTTTTTTAACTGTCTTTTTCCACCTCGCATAATGTTTATAAGGTTTGTTCATGCAGTAGGTAGCATGTATTAAGTACTCCTTTCTTCTTATTGCCAAATAATATTCCATTTTAGGAACATATCATATTTTGTTTATCTGTTTACAAATTAATGAATATTTGAGTTGTTTCCACCTTTAATTATTATAAATGATGCTAAGAATATTCATGTGCAAGTGTTTGTTTGGATATATGTTTTTATTTCTCTTGAGTTTAGACCTAAAGGTGGAATTGCTGAGTCATATAGTAACTTTATGCTTAACATTGAGAAAAACTACTAAGGTGTTTTCCAAGCTGGTTACACTATTTTACATTCCTATAAGCAATGTATGATGGTTATAATTTCCCATATTCTTTCTTACACTTGTTATTGTCTATCTTTTTTATTATAGCTATCCTAGTCTGTATGAAGTGGTATTTTATTATGGTTTGGGATTGCATTTTCCTAATGACTAAGAATATTGAACATCCTTTCAGGACCTTATTGAGTATTTGTTAGATCCTTTGCCCATCAATTAAAAAAAATTGACACATAATAATTGTACTTATTTTATGGGGTGATATTTCAATACACACAATGTGTAGTGATCAAATTAGGGGTATTAGCATATCAATCACCTCAAACTTTTTATTGTTTCTTTGTGTTCAAAGCATTCAAAATCTTCTCTTCTAGCTTTTTGAAAATATAAATTGTTTTTAACTGTATTCACTCCACAGTCTGTAGAACACCAGAGCTGCTTCCTCCTGTCTAGCTGTAGTTTTGTCCCCTTCTATCAGCCTCTTCATATCACTCTCTCTCTGTTACACATCCCAGACTCCAGTAATTACCATGCTACTCTACTTTTATGAGATCACTTTTTTAGCTTCTGTATATGAGTGAGAACACACAGTATTTATCTTTCTTTTTCGGGCTTATTTCACGTAACATAATGTGCTTCCAGCTTATCCATGATGCCACAAGATTTCATTCTTTTTTTATGGCTGAATCTTATTCTGTTTTGTGTCTACACCATATCTTCTTTATCCATTCACCTGCTGATGGATGCTTAGGTTGACTCCATATCTACTCTGCCCATTTTTTAATTGGATATTTTTTCTTTTAATTATTGAGCAGTAAGCTTTATTTGTATATTCTAGATATATAATTGCAAATATAATTGCAAATCACTTCCAAATATGTGATTTGCAAATTTTTTCTTTCATTCTGTGTGTCTCTTCATTTTCTTAATAGTATAATTTGAACACAAAGATTATAATTTAGATGTCATCTAATTTACTTATTTTTTAAATCACTTTTGCTTTCAATATCATAACTATAAAGCCATTGCCTAACCCAAGGTGACAAAAATTTATTCCTATGTTTTCATCTAAGAGTTGTGTTTACTTTTTGGGCAGAGTATTAATACCTCACCATAGATATGCATTCGTAGTATGTTATGCAAGAACATATACTGCTAAGTCTGTTTCATATTTTTCAAAAGTACTTTATAGATGTATTTGGATAAAAAAGTTAGTTTTGAACTTCTATTGCCTGGGCATGGAATGTGTTTTAAGTATAAACAATGATGTTCTTATTTTGTGAAAAAGAACACAATGTAAATATCTAGATTACAAGATGAAAATATACTTAAAGCCATCTCCTTTTACAGGTCAGGAAATGAAGACCCAGCAAAGTGACTAACATAAAAATATTCAGGGCATTCAATCATAATCAGGATGCAAAACAGAGCCTTCTTATTCCACATATAGTGATTATTCCGCTACACAGTTCCAAATAAATCAGTTATGCGTAAAACGTAATTTAATGGCTACTTTGATGAGAAATTCTAGAATTGAATCTGTCTTCAAATATGGCAAATTAAAGGGCTCCAATATTGTTGGATTCTCCAGCAATCCTCGGCTCTCAGCTGATTGTACTTGACTTCATTTTTGAACTTTTTCTCTGTATGATAGGAAGGACGCATGAGAATAGTCTGGTATTCATGCCCTACTTGCTTTGCAACCCCAGCAGAAAGAAGAAAGCTTCCCTAATAACAATATAAATGTCCCAGGGAGAGTTCCAGTGGTGTCGCTTGGACCACGCATGTCCATGGCCAAGCTAAATTTAATCAGAGAATTGTGCTAGTCTGACCAGTTTTCAACCAGTTCCTAATTCAGTGGTCAAAAGGGAGGTCTCATTTGAACCAGAGAGAATGGATTCTGTATCAGAAAAAGGCTCATTTTATTAGGGGAAATAAGATGTGCTATACAGACAGTATCAACAGAGCTCCTCTACCTCCTAAAAAATGGAATGTGGCCCGACACAGTGGCTCACGCCTGTAATCCCAGCACTTTGGGAGGCCGAGACGGGTGGATCACGAGGTCAAGAGACTGAGACCATCCTGGTCAACATGGTGAAACCCCATCTGTACTAAAAATACAAAAATTAGCTGGGCATGGTGGCACATGCCTGTAGTCCCAGCTACTCAGGAGGCTGAGGCAGGAGAATGGCTTGAACCCAGGAGACGGAGGTTGCGGTGAGCCAAGATCGCGCCATTGCACTCCAGCCTGGGTAACAAGAGCAAAATTCTGTCTCAAAAAAAAAAAAAAAAATGGAATGTGCTAGTAGGTGCCATATAAACTTTATTTTGAGAATGATTGGAAAGCTCAATGTAACAAGAATATCATAACTTTGTTCATGGGCTGCTATGCAACTTAAAATTCCAGCAGAATTATATATTTTCTGATTATATTGTTGGTAGGAAAAACAAAACAAAACATGTTTTCATATAGTATTTGACTCCTGACTTTGTGGAAGGAAAATAGTTATAAATCTCTTATTCCAAAGAGCTGGAAAGATGTGTTTTGTTTCTGTTCTCTTTGAGCAATTAATTCTTTCCATATTAGATCTCCTGGAGGGAGAGTGTTCCATCAAGTACAAAGCATTTTTTTCAGGATCCCTTCCACCTTTTACTAATTGGGCTGAGATTTGGCAGCTTGCCTCTTTCAAATAAAAAGTAGGTGACCCAAATCACCGGAAAATGGCTAATTATGCCCACAATGGGAAAATTAGTCCCGTGAGTAAGTACTTTAGAGTCTAAAGTGAAATCCCAAACTTAATCACAAAATTATCTCTCTTCAATAGCTATTCAACTGTTCAATCTGGAATGTTCATTAAATAAGCAAGTAAGCATAAAGTCAATGTTTTCCTTTGTTGATCCAGTATGGTGTTGGTGAAGGGTGTGATAGCCAAATTAAACTATCTTAAGTGAAACAACTCAAAAAGTCAAACACTGCATGTTCTGACTTGTAAGTGGGAGCTAAATAATGTATACACAAAGACATAGAGTGTGGAATAGTAAACATTAGTGATTCAGAAGGGTGGGAGGATTGGAGCACAGTTGTAGGAGAAGAAATTATTTAATGGGTACAATGTATATCATTCAGGTGACAGTTACACTAAAAGCCCAGCCTTCACACTATGCAATAAAACTGCCCTTATATCCCTTATTATACAAACAAAAAATTAAAGTAAAATTTGGCGGGTTTTACATCCTATTTTTAACTGGCTTAACATTATATTCTTTAAGAAGTCAACATTTGATTACAACGTTATAAAGATTTGCTAGAGCTTTGGATTATATATAGGTTCAGTCTTAGTAATTTTGCAGTCATATTAACTACATTGACATCCTATCAAGGAATATACTTAGAATTCACTTTATCTGATATTTTCACAACTACTTAAATGGCAGAATAAATGACTATATTATTTCTGCAGAAGATAAAAAAACACAAGATGCATGTGACCACCACCTTAAAATACAGCATTAGTTTTCCACATACAGTACTATTGAAATTATGGCAAATAAATAAAAACATATAATAAGCTTATTTATATTTATAAAATTTTAATGTGGTATTATAATAAGTAATACTGAGTGAGCTCTAAGAAGTTCATATCATCTAAGTTTATTTTTACAATAGCTTTCTGGTTTAGGATTTATTTTGCAGACAAGAAAATGATTCTTAAAGAAGTTGTTTAATTTGCTAGTGTGTAACTGAGTCGGATTTTAAAAACAAGAAGTCTAGCTGGGCGCAGTGGCTCACGTCTATAATCCTAGCATTTTGGAAGGCCGAGGCGGGCGGATCAACTGAGGTCGGGAGTTCGAGACCAGCTTGACCAACATGGAGAAACACTGTCTCTACTAAAAATACAAAAGTAGCTGGGTGTGGTGGCACATGCCTGTAACCCCAGCTACTCCTGAGTCTGAGGCAGGAGAATCACTTGAACCTGGGAAGCAGAGGTTTTCAGTGAGCTGAGATCTTGCCATTGCACTCCCACCTGGGCAACAAGAGCAAAACTCCATTTCAAAAAAAAAAATTTAACTCACGTTTATAACCAATACAACTACTGTTTCTGCTTGTAACTGGTATTAGACCTCATCCCTCAACGATGTGAATTATTAAATACCAGTTGGATACTACTTTTAAAATTTCAGTATCTCTCTAGAAAAGGAAAGCTGTGTCATTAGCCAATGAGAAAATATTAACAGTATATGCTTTCTTATATATGGATTTTAATGCAGATTTTAATAGTTATAATTAAATATAAGCATCTCTTCGAAAATAAAATACTTGTTAGAAGTTTTCGTGAGAGTTTTTAATGACTTTTAAAAATTAGGGCCGGGCGCGGTGGCTCAAGCCTGTAATCCCAGCACTTTGGGAGGCCGAGGCGGGTGGATCACAAGGTCAAGAGATCAAGACCATCCTGGTCAACATGGTGAAACCCCGTCTCTACTAAAAATGCAAAAAATTAGCTGGGCATGGTGGTGCGTGCCTGTAATCCCAGCTACTCAGGAGGCTGAGGCAGGAGAATTGCCTGAACCCAGGAGGCGGAGGTTGTGGTGAGCCGAGATCACGCCATTGCACTCTAGCCTGGGTAACATGAGTGAAACTCCGTCTCAAAAAAAAAAAAAAAAAAAAAAATTGGCAGTTTATATACCAGGTCACCCAGAGGAAGTTAATGGGTTACATGTAATAATTTTCTTTTTTTCTATTACCTTGTTGAGTTTAGGCATTGTTGAATCATTTCTAAATGTGTCTCACAGTTTTTGTTACTCTGTATATTTAAAAGTCTTGGCTTAGTGACTTCCTCTTAAATGCAAACAAGATAAAAACTCAATGTAGCCAAAATTCAGAAAATGTTAATTTCTAGTCCTACAAGCATTAAGGCTGTTCCAATGATGATAGTAACAGGTTTAGCTTAGGGTACATGAACTTCCCAGATTCCATTCTGAGACATCTGGCAAGGGGGCTAATGAAGGTATGTGTTTTATTTTCTAATTTGGACTTTCTGCAATGGAGAAGAGACAACTAGACAATCCTCAAATGGAATTTCAAAAGTAAGAATAGCTCTAAAAACAGGCAGTATATGAAAAGGTGAGAGCAAAATTAGTGATTTTTTTTCTTTTCTTTTTTTTCTTTTTTTTTTTTTTTTTTGGCCTAGATATCTTTTCCCTGGATTCTCATGCAATGAGAGAAAAATTATCTAGCCAAGTGGTCTGCTTTTTCCCTTGAGCTATTAGGTAATAGGAGACATACGAAAAGTCTTCCTGAGCCACAGGAAAAACAAAAACAAAAACAGAACAGTGTCAGGAGAGATTTGGTTTTAAGGGTATTTTGGCTTTAGTTTACTTGGAGTAAAAACCGTTTTTACATAACAACCTTTTTTAAATTTTTATGTAAATTTTGAACTCTCACCCAAGACTTAAACTTTTTACTCTCATGCTTTGTTTGATGAGTAGGAAAACACCTGGAAAGGCATGGAATGTGCCTGGCCCCAATGAATGGCAGAGGTAGGACTGAGGAAGACTGCTGACTTCCTGTTATAAATGTTGATAAAATCATCCCTTGTTAGAACCTTGTGAATGAGTTCTATATAAGATGTTTAAAAATCAATAAAATAAGCCTCTAAAAACAGTAGATTACCATTCTCCAACTTGATAAATACTTTTATTGAAGGCAGAAATCTTAACATATATCTCACTTCCTTCGCCCTACCAAACTAGGTAAAAGTAGATGCTCAATAAATAGGGCAGGAAGACAAATTTAATTTCCAGTAGAAATTTTCTTCATTTAAAGCACATTTTTTAAAGTGCTAGAAAATGAGACAATGCATGTGTTTTTATTTTGGTCCCTTGCCAGAATGGCAAGTATGAGTTTTCAAGCCATTTATTAATGTAAGCTTTTTAAAAAAGTCAAATATGATGCTAAGAAGAGGAATGGAAAGAAGGAATCATTGGGAAAAAGTATAAATGTGTTTGATGAGTACAAGTGAAATGTAATGAGAAAACTGGTGGTTAAGCAAAATAACTGAATAAGCTAAATAGAAATGTGTCCTTACTTTAAATAAGTAACTCCATTGTCTAAGTCGGTATGATACAGGGCAAAGGGTAGAAATTTAGGGTCAGAGAACCTGAGTTCTGAACTTGAAATCAGACCTAAGTATCTTTGTGACTTTGGCCAAGTCACTTAAGTGTGCATGCTGAGTTTATCTGGTTTGTTCAATCAACATTATTATTTCCATGACTAAAAGAATTATTAAGGGATATAGAAAACAGCAATAGCTAATGTTTATTGTGTATTTATTATGAAGCAAGTTTTTTATATCTATCATGTAATTTAACACTTGAAATAATCTGACAAGATGAGCTATAGTCATAAAAGTTATAGGCAACATTGATTTAGTCAGATATAGATTGGCATTATCTCATTTACGAGTCACATTAACCTTCTAAAAACAGCCACAACTTTAATGCGCATTTTAGGTCAGAAAATCAGTTTAGAGAGTTTAAGTGTATAAGAACTGGAGTTGAAGATATGTTTCTGCGACTTTAGTGTATGTCTTCTAATAAGTATGCAATAGAAAACAGGAAGATCAATTAACGATCAAGTTTTATACTCATTTTCTAGTTGAATAAACCAAGCAGAAAATAGTTGAATTGATTTTCTTAAAATCACACAGCAATTTAGAAGCAGCTTGGGAGAAACACTTCTAGCTAATGGGATTGTCTTGCTGGAGAATGAATGTATTATAAGGGTAAGAGGAATGACTGGCTAGTGGGAAGCAGAGTTACTACTTTGGTTTGATGGAAAAAAATGTAATTTTTGTCAGGTAAGGATTTTTATTAGTTTTCTAACCTAGCTGTAACAAATGACCATAAATTTAGTAGCTTAAAACAACACTCATTTACTATCTGTCTCACAGTTCTATTGGTCAGTTCTGTTGGCTTGGCTGGTTTGTTTCAGATGTTGCAAGGTCAAAATCAAAGTAATGGCAGGGCTGCATTCCTTTTTATAGACTCTGGGGGATAATCTGCTTCCAGGCTCATTCAGGTCGTTGACAGAATTCAATTCCATATGGTTGTAGGACTGAAGTTTCCATTTCCTTGCTGGCTAGAGGCGTTTTTCTAGTCCTTGCGTATGGGCTCCTACAGCAGAGCCAGCAACAAGAAATGAACTCTTTCTTATGTTTCCATCTTTTCTGCTTCTCTTGTACTACATGTCTCTGACCTTTCGCCCTTTCTTTTCTTCTTTTAAGAACTCAAGTTATTAGCTGAGACTAACCTGGATGATTCAAGATAATCTAGGTCAATCGTTCTATTTTAAGATCTGTAACCTAACTCATAGCTGTAATCAAAGATTCTGGTGAATAGATTATGGAAAGGTTTGTGCCTATTATTCTGCCTGCCACATGATTCTTCTACCTCTGTCAGGTATCCTCAACCCTAGCTATATATTAAAATCACCTGGGAAACGAAAAAAATGCTTATTTCTGGGCCCCAAGCAAGATGAACTGAATCAGAAATTTTTGGAGTAGAGTGGAGGCAATGGCCTTTTTTAATGACTCAAAAAATTATGCTAGGCTTGAAAGGGTTAGGAATAACTAAAAACATCAGGCTTCTTCAACTTGATTAAATTTATTTTATAAGTCATCTACTTTAAAAACGCTTTCTGTATGCCTTCTTTATGCAGTCACTTTGCTAGGGTGTGTAGCCATGGAGATGAATATGCTGCCTGCCCTATTCTTACTGTGCTCACAATCTCATGCACAGACACATAAAGAAATAATTATAAGATTATATGATATGTTTTAGAATAGATATTTGAATAACTTGCTCTGGGAGTTCTCTGACATTAATTATGCCTGGGAACACTGCAGAACATTGGCTTGATTTAAACTTATGGTTCCTTTTAAAATCATCAGGCCAGTACCTAGAAACAGTAAAATACAAGTGTGTTCAGGTTTTGTCATGGCCCAGTGAGGATGAAGTATTCATATTGTGCTTCCCCAAGTTTAACAGGCCAAGAATGTACTTGGGTACCTACTAAACACGCAGAATACTGAATTATTCTTCAAAAAGTACTGTTCCAGAGGGTCTTTGGTGGGGCCTGGCCACCCTAAAACTTACTTAACATTTTCAGTAAGCTTTGGGGGTGACTCTGGTGCAGGTGGCCCACAACCTCATACCTTGAGGGCGCTGCTGTGTACTGCAACATGATTTGGCACCTGCTCACTTAATAGCTTAAAAAATGATGCATGACTCAAGTGACCTCCTAAAGAGGACATATAATTGGAGTTTCTTATATCAGTAACAGGTCTTCAGGAAAGTGAAGCTTCTTTATGTTTTGTTTTACTAATTGCTTTTCACAGTAAAAAGTGTGGGCTGGGTGCAGTGGCTCACATCTGTAATCCCAGAACTTTGGGAGGCTGAGGCTGACAGGTCACCTGAGGTCAGGAGTTCAAGAACAGCCTGAGCAACATGAAGAAACCCTGTCTCTACTAAAAATACAAAAATTAGCTGGGCATGGTGGCAGTCACCTATAGGCCCCAGCTACTCAGGAGGCTGAAGCAGGAGAATTGCTTGAATCTGGGAGGCGGAAGTTGCAGTGAGCTGAGATCATGCCACTGTGTTCCAGCCTGGGTGACAAGAGTGAGACTCTTGTCTCCAAAAAAAAAAAAAAAAGTGTTAATGCCATTCCAAGCTAGGTTGGAGTGGGCACTAAAACCTTACATTGGTATTTATTTTTATACTTTATTGGAGGCCAGGTGCAGGAATTTATGCCTGTAATCCCAACAATTTGGCGAACCAAAGTGAACTCCTGAGACCAGGAGTGCAAGTCACCAGTGAACTATGATCGTACCACTGCACTTCAGCCAGGGCAAAGAGTGACATCCTGTCTCTAAAAAAATAAAAGATAAGAAGACTCTATTAGAAGTAAAGATAGTAATTTGCAACAGCAATTCTAGCACAAAGACTTAGGTTTTCCAAAAATAAGCAGTGAGAAAAGTAGAAGTTAACCAGGCTCTTGCACTTTGACATTTTTTAGATTGTGTAGAATGATTGAAATAAGTTTCCATTTTCCATGAAGTTTGGAACATTGAGATTGCAGAAGAGTGTTTATTCCTTGTTTTGATTCCAGAGATATGTAGCTTGTGTAATACGCCATAAGAAAGGGAAAACATGTAATGTAATATATAGGGCACAGGTCAACTTTGCTAATACAAAGTTCTGGTTGGCGAACCTTATGGCAAATTAAATATGTGTAGAAAGTACTTCTGTTAGCCAACTTTATAGTGACTGGATACATAAATGAGAAACAGAGTATGAAAAAATCTAAGGTATTTCAAAACTACAGAAATAAAAGATTAAGTTATTATTTTTCTTAATATTGGAGTGAACATGCACTTTCAATACCAGGGCTAGGTGACTCAGTGAAAAATAAGAATTATAATAACGAAACATAAATTAATAGAAAGTATGTATGGGAATAATACGCATTTTAGAAAATAAGAAATAAGCTTGAAAGGCCTATGTGCAGAGTTATTCATGTGCAGAATTTATGTTTTTTTGTGTTCCTATAAATATTGATTAAGTCACGTTGGTTTCTAATGCTTATGTACAATAAAACATGCTTTTACACTACAGTATGTCAAGAAGATTGCCCTCTTAAAATTTAAGTATTTGGAAAAATTGTCTTGGAGAGTAGATGTATGCTATATTAAGAAATGAAATCAGAATGGTAAGTTACATACATTCTTGAGTGACTAGGCAGTAATATTTCAAAAGTTGTTTCAGGTTTTAAGACATTTTTCATTGTTCACAGTTCTTTTTGTGATGAAATACATCATTTTTATTTTAATGTTGAAGATGTTGGGGGCTAAAGCACAGAAAACACTGAGAAATAAATGGCTTTTAAAATTCTTATTGTATACTAAAAAGTATCTCATTTCTAGTAATAAACCACTTCGTTTAATTTTGAAAAAGGAAAATAAAATAGTACTCATAGGAACTATGAGACTAGCCACTCTCAAAGAGAAAATGTCAGTAACTACTAGCAGTACCAATGTGATTGCAAATTTACTTAACAGTATAAATTAGCGCTTTCACAACTCTGAAGTATTTTCCTACTAAACAAACCTTAGCATACATGGAAAAATCCTCTGGCAGCCTTAATCACTTAACTTGACCTCTTTTCATTATTTGCTTGGTCTTGCCTCAAAATTAAATGCAAATTATTATATTTCATGATGTGACATGTGGTAAAATTATCAGTAAATAATTTAACAAGCTCTGAAAGAGATTAAAAATGATTTGCTTAACAGCTTTAGTCAATTAGCGTCAATTGTATCTTAGTGAAGATATATTTTTAAAAAGCTAAATATATGGAGAAAAGTACTTGCTGAATCAGCTAATTGAAAGCATTATGCAGAGAACCCAATGAGCTAAAACCAAGGATTCCACTTAAACATATTTCTCCTGAGAACAAATTCATCATTTCATTTCCCAGTATGAAAGTCTATCTAAGTTGACTTTCACCTGTATTTGCAATGGCATTATGCACATGCCTTTCCATGATTCATCTATTATGGAACTTGAGACTTCTTGATGACAGGGATGAGTCCTCCATAACTACCACTCACCACATGTGTCTGCTGGCAAGGAAACTTTACTAGGTCCTTTGCAAAGTAGATGACTCAAGTGAATTGCACTACCAAATGAATTGGTCATTGCTGGATCTTATAGAATGTACAGGTGTCCACTATGTGTTTGAGTGGCTGCTACCTACACTTGCTGCTCCATGTTTGACAAATACAGGGGCCATACTCCAGTCCCCTTGATTAGGAGTACAGGTACATAAGTTTACACAGTGAAAAACACAACCTTATTCCTAGCAGCACATTTTCCAGATCATTAGGGAATAGGGTAAAGAAGGAAAGCTACAAAAGTGAAAATATTTGCATTAATAAATATTTTGTGAGTTGAATACTTTTTAATTATTGATGTCAGGATGATTTAGTTACCACTAAGAGATATTTCATTAAGATACTTTTTGGAACTCTGATTTTGAGGTCTATTAGATAAGCAACAAAAATAATGGTAATGTTGGATGAAATGTTTTTCAAATGTGTTGGTTTTGGAAAAACTTCAAACAAGATTTTTGAAGCAGTTTCCCCCTCAAAATTTGGAGTTCATGTGCATATTGAAGGTAGTTTAATCCTGACTAATATATAAATCATAAAAAATTATTTTGTAAAACACATCTGATTTTTAAATAGAATACATTTATTTATGTTACTAGTATATTTAAATATATATGCTTTTATACAGAAAAATTTGAACTACTAACATCTTAAATATGTACTACAATGTCTCAAATTTGGCTTAACCTTTATGTCTTCCAAATGCAGTACTGAAAACTACTGTTTATTTAACATCTAAGCAATCACAAACTTCAAAATTGAATCGTTTTCAGGATTTTATTTTGTAAGAAAGTAGACGTGTAGATATAAGAAACACCCCCACAATTTTCATTGTCAATACATTTTCAAACACTATCTAAAACTTTTTAATGAAATAGATGACAATTAGTAGTTATGATCAGTGTTCTTGATTGTGACTTTAGGATCCTAAAGTAATTTACTGGTTTATGTTTTAATCCATTTAGTCATTCATATATGGTAAACTTTTATTAACTGTCAGTCACCAAGGATGCAAAGATAAATCAGTTATGAAACCATATCGTCAAGGAAAATAGATACTTTACTAATAATAATCATGCATTATAATAAATTAATAAAGTTAATCAAAGTAAGATTAAACTATAGTTTAATTCAAAAGGCTTTTTTGCCATACTTTAGTTCTTTAAAATGTACTTAAATAAAATATTCAGCTAGACTACTCAGTGTCTCCACCATCCTGAAAAAATGAAAATTGATGTAAATTTCTCCATCTAATAAATAAAAACAAATATTTGTAACAAAATTATAAACAAATATTAGGACAAAATATATCTGAAAAAAAAGAGTTGCTATGCTTAGCTTGTTTGGGATATTTTTGTAACTTTTCTAATATAGATTATTCTTTAAGTTCTAGATGGAAAACTGTGATAACTTCAGAAATATGAGATCTGCTTTATTGCCTTCTATATATTTAGGGAAAAAATAGTTGAGTTTCCTGCAGTAATTTGTTACTGTCTGTCTTCATGCATACTAAGGGACATTTTAGTGATTATTAAATAAGTAATAGAGGCCAGGCACAGAGGCTCATGCTTGTAATCCCAGCCCTTTGGGAGGCAGAGGTGGGCGGATCACCCAAGTTCAGGAGTTCGAGACCAACCTGGGCAACATGGCGAAATCCCGTCTCTACTAAAAACACAAAACTTAGCCGGGTGCAGTGGTGGGCACCTGTAATTCCAGCTATTCAGGAGTTGGAGGCAGGAGAATTTCTTGAACCTGGGAGGCAGAGGTTGCAATGAGCCAAGATTGTGCCACTGCACTCCAGCCTGGGCTAGAGAGTGAGAGGAAGACTCCTTCTCAAAAAAAAAAAAAAAAAAAGAAAGAAGAGGAAGTAATAGAGGACAGTGTGATATCCTCAAATCCTTACTAATAACTCATTTATTTAGAATTGAATCTCTTATTTCCTTAGCAAAAATTTCTTGAGCAGTCATTTTCTGTCAGGTACTATGTTAAACACCAGATAGTGATTTGCAAAAGCAATTTTGCCTATATAAGACAGTGAACACAAAAACAAATTACCTTTCATATTTATGGATGGATTAAATGATAAACTTTTGCAAAACAAATAATTATAAAGAATGTGATATTATTTAAAATAATCAGTTTTAAATAAAATATATCTGTGCATATAGAAGTTACTTGGAATACAGAATTTATAATGTAAATTTTTATATTAATCTAACAAATAATGCTGAATAGATTGGTGTTTCATTAGGTTAGATTAAATTGCATGGGAAATAGAACTTAGCCAAGAGTAGGCCATGAATTAGGAACTTTCAGGGCTCCACAATATAGTGAAAATTATTTAATGGTCACAACAAATCTATAAAGTATGCAGTATCATTTCCTATCACATTTCCAGGTGAAACGTGCATGGAAGAGTGTATCTAATAATGAATTTTAAATTGCTTTAATTTTTTGTTATTTAACACAAATCCTAATAAATTATAATTAATATGTTAAGGAGTTTTAGGAGTTACTGTATCTGTTAACTGTTTTCATTCTTCAACCAAAGTGTGTACAAAAATGAAAACCAAAGCCAAAAAAACCCCTCCCTTCTTTCACCTTGCTATTAATACTTGATGATAGTGAAAGCTCCACTAAGAAGATTAAAAAACAAAATTTATTTTTAAAGAGCATGAGCATAATTTAGGATGATTGCAGAATTATATGACTATAAACACAATAAATAAGTATTTATCTAACATAAATGCCTGAGGAAAACATTTTAGTAATTCTATCAAAAAAATGTAAATATCTAAAATTTAACAATTTATCAAGTGAAAATGACATAATAAGTCTTTAAAAATTAATTACTCATAGAAAATATGTACATTTTCAGACCAAGTGTGTTCTCATAATCTAGATCTATAATTCATATTGAAACATCACATGCTATGATATGAATATGTTAATGCTATTTAGTAACTCAAATCTGTTGTAAGCAAAAAAGGCTTTCAAAGGTTGGAATTGTTCAATAAAAATATGATTTTAGTAGCAGTATTTACTTTGAAATTTTAAATTTATCATGGAAATAATTTTGGTCATTAACATAATATTAAATTATTACATTAATCAATATTTCAGGTCTTGACCCCTGAATTTAAGAAATTCTTAAAGACAATGTCAAATATGATGCAAGAGAAAATGTGATTTGAGTCTGGAGACAATCGTGCATGTAAGTATTGGGAAATTAGATTTTCTCATGGTAAAATGTAATAAAAACGAAAATATTTACTTATTAATTACTGAACTGAAGAAACTTTGATTCATTGTCTTCTGTCTATAACAACACTAGTTTTATTAAAATTGATAGAGTGCTTCATGATATTTTGGTTATATTTTCCTCAAGATCATCTAATAATAAAAACCCAGGCTAGCCGATAGAAGAGAAAACAATATTCAAAAGATTGCTGCAACTAAAAAGAAAACGACTGCAACTTGACAAGATTGTGGCAAACTTCAGTTTGTCAACTACAACTGGACAACGTTGCAAACCAAGATTGCTACAACTTCTAGGTGAGTCATTGGTGAGGGCTACCAATGGCACAAATTCTATGTGATAATTAATGATGTGCTCTCATTGAATGTCATAATAAAAATGATAAGCAAAATATGTGAACATGTAAAGAAGGTTTTTAAATTTTTTTCCCTCATTAGCTCTATAATAAAAACCATCACTAGTTTCCTAACAATATTAAATCTAAGTTCACAGTTCAATGGCAAATATCTGTTGATCAGAATTTTTTTCTCTCTAAATATTGTTTGCATATTCAGTGTATTAGTCCATTTCATGCTGCTGATAAAGACATACTTGAGACTTGGCAATTTACAAAGGAAAGAGGTTTAATGCACTTAGAGTTCCACATGGCTGGGAGGACCTCACAATCATGACGGAAGGTGAAAGTCATGTCTCATATCATGGCAGCAAACAAGATAAACTCCCATTTATAAATCCATCAGATCTTGTGAGCCTTATTCATTATCAGGAGAACAGCAGTGGAAAGACCTACCCCCATGATTCAATTATCTCTCACCAGGTCCCTTCCACAACACATGAGATTTGGGTGGGGACACAGAGCCAAATCATGTCATTCAGTCAAATAAATATTATATTCTATGGCTATACACTGACAATGTGTCTGAGTCGGGTGCTCCTGGACTTCACAGGGTGTAAGAATTTGGAAATACACTACAGCGATTCTTGTCTCTCATAATTAGGAACTGGATTTTAAAGGCCATTTTTCATTAGCTCAGACTTGTATGTAGCATTAAAAATATTCAAACAAATATTTTATTTAATACTGTTCTTTCCCTGTAACCTTATTTCAATAATGTGGATGATTTAGGGAATCTTTTATTTCCTAATTTTTAAAAAATTGATTTTCACTAGTGAAGAATAATTTCTATTAAATTATAAGGACATTTTATGATGTATAGATGTTGATTCTCAAGAAATTAGTTGAGAACAATTTCCCTTCTTAAATTACTGAAGTCAGAAAATTTAAAATTAGATGCTTACAGAAAATAAAGGTAAACTTGATAATAAAATATGCTATCAAAATTGTTTATGTCCGTTTAAAACTCTTTAATACCTTTATCATTTGTTTTCTAATTATAAAAAATTATCTATCTATCTATAAGGAGCATTTCCGTTTGTAAGTCTAATTAAATTAAATTAAAATGTGTTAATAAGCTCCTTAGTACTTTATAATGCTCTTAAACATTTGTAATCTATTTTAATCTGCTGGGCAGGGTGGCTGACACATGTAATCCTGACCAACATGGTGAAACCCCATCTCTATTAAAATACAAAAATTAGCTGGGTGTGGTGCATGCACCTGTAATCCAGCTACTTGGGAGGCTGAGGAGGGAGGATCACTTGAACCTGGGAGGTCCAGCTGCAGTGAGCTGAGATTGCGCCACTGCACTCTCGCCTTGGCAACAGAGACCCTGCCTTTAAACAAACAAACAAACCCCCAAAACCATTAATCAAATATTTAAAGTACAATTATTGAGTTAATACGTGTTTTAAAATGAATTCTCTATTGAGAGCCATCTACATTTATTTCATAAATATTGATGAATTATATTTCTTTTTTTTCTATTACAGTTTATGCTATATAGCATATTTCATTTTGGCTTAATGATGGAGAAAAAGTATACCCAGTATTTTCTGGTTCTCTTGCCTTATTTTGTGGTAAGCATAAAAATATATGATTATTTCTGTTTTTGCTTCCAATATACCTGTAATTGATAAAGCAAATTAAGGAAGTTACTAGATATGTAAATTAATCACATTTTTGTATCTAATTGATACAGCAATAATGTGTTTTCATTCAGTGTATGCTTTTAGGTCTATAACAGGTATAGAATGAGAAGGAAGTAGAGGGAATCAGAATGGGAAAGATCAATAGACACAAATGCATAAGACACCAGAGGAAAGTAATCAGAGATACAAATGGAATGACTCCATAGTACAGGTTTTACGTAGTAGAGAAAATAGTTTCAACCAGACTTGTTGATTCACAGTTAGATCTGTTTAAAAAAAGTGATTCTCCCATTGATATTTCTCCCATTCTGCCAGTTGATTGACATATCTTGATTGCAAGGCAATTTAGAATCATGTAGTGTGTTTTAAATTAATTTCCTCAATCCTTCATTCAAATAAGCAGACATTGATGTTAAATTTGGGGCATGTGTGTGCATAAGTGTGCATACTCATCTGCCCCTCTACATGTATACACTGAGGATATGGGGCCCAAGGTGGAAGGTAGACAAAGAAGACAAAAACTCAATTGCTCTGCTTGAGAATCATATACTTCATACACTTAATTTTATTTTTATTATAGTAATGAATTACCCATATTTTTCTCTGCCTCAAAATAAAATAGTGACTGTGCTCTTATCTTATAACAAACATGAGAAACCAAGAGATATACTCTCATTTAGTCCTGTGACAGCAAAGAATTTGTTTGAGGTGTCTCTAAGCAAACACCACAAAGATGGAAAGATGGAAACAAACCCTGAGAATAAAGAAAACCTAAATGAAAAAAAGAAAACGAACAAACCCAAGACTATATTCCTGTCAGCATTTGTATTTGAAAACATTTTCAAGTCTAGGAGCAGTCCAAATTCTGCACTTCTTAGATAGTATCTCTAAGTTGACTTCAGCTCACACCCTCCACTGAGCAAGCTGCACAGAACATTTCTTTCCTGCAGGCAATTCTGTAATAGATTACCAACTGATTATTGTAATTTAAGATATTATGACTCTTCCTCTTGAATTCGTGTAAGATAGTATACAAATCAGAGTCTGTATTCCAAGTAGGGATAAAAATGATGCTGATTTATCCAGAGGGATAAAAAATGATATGGATTTATGCAATTCTATAGACTTTTTGAGAAGAACAGCAGTTATGTGGTTTTCAAATATATTAATTTCCTTTATATTCCACATTTCCACTTATTACTTGTGCAGCACTACCACTCCATACATTTTTATTTGGCAATAAATAAAGGAATGAAGGAGTTAATGATGAATGGTGGTCACACGATGGTAAAACTTGACTGGTGCTACAACAGTGAGGGAATGTCATTTTGACTTTACTAAATTCAACATCCTGCTAGAAAAGAGAAATACGACAATGAGGGGACAAAGGAAGGATAGGAAGATAACAGCTTATGGAATATAGTTCATATAAATTATGCAAAAATTACTACTAGAAATAGGTTAAAAAGAGGTTTATTCAGGCTTCATATTATAAATCAGAAAAAATGTCATGTGGAAATTAAAGTAGAATTGAAGCTTAAAATAGTGCTACTATATTGAAAGAAAATAAATATATAACTTGTCCAAAAACTTTATTGTTGTGCATAGAAGAAAAATTTCTATTTGCCAACATCATAAATGATGTCGCCATTATTTTTATTATCAAAATATCATAACAATGGCCATAAATTGTGAGTAGTTCCATGTGCCAGATATATCTCCTCTGTCATCTTGATGTTATTTTATACTATTTTACAATAAGGAAGCAGAGGTTTAGCGGGAGGGGACAGACAATATCTTGCCTTCATTCACAGAGCCAGGAAAAACACTGGGGTCAGATTGGAAGACATCTCTGTCTACATTCCAGAACATGTATTAAGGAATGTCCTGGAGCTGGCTACCACAGGCTTCTGAGAACCAACTGTGCTTTCCCACTCTGCCAATGGTGACATCTTGCTGGTGTTTTGAAAGTGGACATGGTGGGGATATTTATACCATGAAAATAGCAAACATTACAAATTGGAGATTTTTCCCCAGAGAACAAGTTCATCTTCCAGTACATCACTGCACTGGCTGTTTTTCACTGTAACAGACTGCCTTTGACAAAGACATTCTTAAAAACCTTTTCATGAAGTTGATACTGTTTTTTTAATCCCTTAGATTCTTGTTACAGCAGAATTAGAAGAGAGTCCTGAGGACTCAGTGCAGCTGGGAGTTACTAGAAATAAAATAATGACAGCTCAATATGAATGTTACCAAAAAATTATGCAAGACCCCATTCAACAAGTAGAAGGTAAGCATGACTACTTAATTGTAAATGCATTTGGCATATTTTTAAAAGAAAACTACTCCCATTATATCATTATAAGTTCCTTAGGTCCATTATTAAAAATAGATTAGTTGCTACCTTTTTGTATATGTGTAGTTTTAATGTTGTTTGAGGAACATCTTATGACATCATGTTATATCTCTTTTTTAAAAATTTTATTATTTTACTTTAAGTTCTGAGTTGAGTTCTGGGGTACATGTGCAGATTGTGCAGGTTTGCTACATAGATATACACGTGCCATGGTGGTTTGCTGCATCCATCACTCCATCATCTATATTAGCTATTTCTCCTAATGCTATCCCTGTCATAGCCCCTCCCCCCCCCGACAGGCCCCAGTATATAATGCTCCCCTCCCTGTGTCCATGTGTTCTCATTGTTCAACTCCCACCTATGAATGGGAACATGTGGTGTTTGGCTTTTTGTTCCTGTGCTAGTTTGCTGAGAATGATGGGTTCCAGCTTCATCCATGTCCCTGCAAAGGACATGAACTCATCCTTTTTGATGGCTGCATAGTATTCCATCGTATATATGTGCCACATTTTCTTTATCCAGTCTATCACTGATGGGCATTTGGGTTGGTTCCAAGTGTTTGCTATTGTGAATAGTGCCTCAATAAACATACATATGCATGTGTCTTTATAATAGAATGATTTATAATCCTTTGGGTATATACCCAGTAATGGGATTGCTGGGTCAAACGGTATTTCTAGTTCTAAATCTTTGAGGAATTGCCACACTGTCTTCCACAATGGTTGAACTAATTTACATTCCCACCAACAGTGTAAAAGCATTCCTATTTCTCCATATCTTCTCCAGCATCTGTTGTCTCCTGACTTTTTGATGATCGCCAAACTAACGGGCGTGAGATGGTGTCTCATCGTGGCTTTGATTTGCATTTCTCTAATGATCAGTGATGAGAAGTTTTTTTTTTCATGTTTACTGGCTGCATAAATGTCTCCCTTTGAGAATTGTCTGTTCATATACTTTGCCCATTTTTTGATGGGTTGTTGTTAAAAATTTAATAAAAATATGTGACAATGATCTGTTTAGCATGATTCTTTTTAGGGTACAAAGATATTTAAAGCTAGGGTACAAAGATATTTAAATCAAGTACGTATTAACACAAAAACACAGATTTTAATGACAGTTGACTTTCAGTTTATGTAACTGTCTATTTCTTTTTTATTTACAACCTGCTTGATAGGAAGTTGCATAATAATATAATGAATACAAAAGTATTGTTTTGCATAATACACACAGTTTGCATAGTACATTTGGCAGCAAAGTTAATAAAATCTAAGTGCTTCTGTTTTCATTAAGATATTCTTCTGTTTTTTGGGGTAACATTTATTGAGAGCTAAGAACCAGATATTTGCCTAGATTCTGAAGATAAAAGATGAGTAACACAAGCAGAGTTGCCAGATAAAGCAAAACAAAAATAGGTCCTATATTTTACCTGGTAACCCTAAAGAAAGGGTTATTTTCAAAATATCAAATGTAAAACTCACAGTAAAATAAAATTTAAAAGACTCTTTACATATTTCTAACTTTTAAACCCTTCCAAATCTTCTCACTATATATTATATAAAAGTAGATTTCAATTTAATTGTTGAACAATAGGAATATCTTTGTAGGATTTCATAATAAAAGCATTCTGTGGTAAAATAAGTTCAGGATCATTGTACAATACATCTTCTTGAAGTTTTATAATACACTTTGTAATTTAAATACTTTAGAAAATCTTGCAATAAAGAGCTATTTGTATTTCAACTTTCTGTCTCTAAAATCCATTTGACCAGAGAAACATTTTTCATAGAATACCTAGTCACATCTCATTCAAATACCATAAAACACAATTTCAAAAATTCTGGACCTTGCAATCTCTCACACTACCAATGCTGTAGTAAATTAGAAAGGTTCTTTTGGAGCTGTGATATGGACACATTTGAGATGCTTTCTAACACTACATCAAGAAATTTTTTAAATAGGCTATAAAATTTATTTTATTTAGAAATATATGAATTCAAACTATTTAAATAATTGTTTAAAAAATCACAGGACAAAAAATATCATTTGGAGTGATATTAAAATTTTGTTATGTTTTTTAGTTGAATTTACCTGAACTTACAGGCCATCAGAATTTTGTTCTATTTTCATAAGGGCTAGATAAATTTTGATATGGCTTTGTAAATCTGTTAAAGATACTAAACATCTCATGTAGAATTCAAGATTCTCTCTGTACCTGACAAGTTTGAAAATTACTTTCTTTGATTATAGACTTTTGAACATTGTTCAGTTAATGTACCTACATCTCACAAAATAGCTTTATGTATTTTAATGTAAGAAGTTTTGTCTTTAGTTTTGGAGAAAAATGTAAGATTATTAAACATTCTACCTTATTTGAAAAGAAAAGGAATGAAGAGCCAGAATTTGGTTGAAGGGCCTCAATAAGTATCTTTTGGGGTTGCAATGGCATAATAGGAAATACTGGACTATTTGTTTGTTTGCTTCAGAAAATATTAACACCTTTCCCTAAGCATATAGTTTCTAAAATGAAACATGTTCCTAATTTCCTTTTCTTTCTTTTAATTTTAAGTGCAGGGACACTAATTAATCACTACATTATCGCTAAGGACAACTAGCAAAGACCATTTGATTTATTAAACAAATAATTATCTTTGACAATTAGAATTAAATCTAAATGTTATATATTTAGATATTTCTAAATTTAATTTAGAATTAATTTGGAAATTATTCTGATATTATTTGATAAGAAGCCAAATAATTTCTGTACATACATTTTTATATAATATCTGCATTTTTAGTAGATGGCCTTTACTCCGCATCAGTATGAAACCACTTTTAAGACTATGTCTTCATATATAACTAGAGGAAGTTAATTATCCCTAATTTTTATTTCTTCATTAAGGCGTTTACTGCAACAGAACCTGGGATGGATGGCTCTGCTGGAATGATGTTGCCGCAGGGACTGAATCGATGCAGCTCTGCCCTGATTATTTTCAGGACTTTGATCCATCAGGTAAAAGCAGTCATGTATCTACGTATCTCCTTGACATCCATTTAATAAACTCTAGGTTAATTAAATTCCTCTTTTCCCTTTTTTTCTTTTTAATTTTGAAGAAAAAGTTACAAAGATCTGTGACCAAGATGGAAACTGGTTTAGACATCCAGCAAGCAACAGAACGTGGACAAATTATACCCAGTGTAATGTTAACACCCATGAGAAAGTGAAGGTATGTCATAATTCTGAATTGAAATTGAACTTATGCTACCTATTTAAACAGCTAGTTGTCCTTTACTGTATTGAAGAAAATTCAGTCATTATTCCATTCCCTTATAAAGCCTTTTCATAATATAATTTGAGAAGAACAATTAAGAAATATATCGAAGGAAAAAAATTATTATTGATTTTGTCATCATACTGAAAAAGCAATCCTGTTAGGTAATAGTGTAATTTTAAGTCAATGTTTCAGTATTGGGGTTTCAAATTTTCCAAAGAAAACATACCTTAAAAGCGTAAGAAAAGGAAAATCTTTCATTTGCAGTGGAATTCCTAGAATGACCTCTGAAACTGTGCTCAAGTAAACAGGATAAGCCCAGCAGGGTTTAAACAGTCCTGTCTCTCCCTCAGCAGAAGGCTTTCATTCTGACTCTTAGGTCACATGCACTCAGGATCGCATTCTTAAACACTACATGTGAAGTCAAGATTAATTACAATTTGGCACCGTAATATAGCTTCAAGAGAAATCACTTGCATGTATTTGCATGTTTTTGGAATAGAGGCAGTTTGTCACAGTGATTACAACTGTGAATCCTAAAACCCGATTTCCTCTTTCTGCTTCTTACCATCTGTGTGACCTTGAAAAAGCCATTTTACATCTCTCTGTTTCAGTGCCCTCATATATGAAATGAGGGTAAGAACAGATTTTATCCTTATTATTTTCATAGGTATTGACTTAACACAAAAAACACTTAAAAGATTAGCACATAGTAAGCTCTTGATAACTACCAGCTATCATTATGTTTATAAATAATATATTCCTGGCTTATTCAGAGAAGAGTTGGAAGATAATTATACAAATGCACAATAAATGGAATATTGACAAATAAAAATAAAAAAGTGAAAACCATGAGAATGAACACATTTGTACAAATGATAGGATCTTCTAAGTTAACAAATTGAGATTTGTTTCTGAGCTTCAAATTTGTCAAAGAAAAAAGAAACTCAGTTGGAAAAGAAACTTTTCTCTGAGATTTGAACAAAACAAATCATCAAGCAGCATTTGTTTGAAGGTGCACAAAATATAAAATACTAGTTTCATATAGTATATAATCTAGATCAATCAAAATGTTGCTTCATAGATTAAATATCTGACCTCTAATTTTTTTTAATTATTTTTAAAAGGGCATGCAATTTATAAATTTTGATACTGTAGCTTGATAACTATTCTTCATTTGAGATGTGTTCAAGTATTTCTTGATTTGCAAACTAATCATTGTAAAACTATCAGAACACATTTAAAAAATATATTTTATTCAATTGAATTTGAACTTCTACATGTGTGGAATTATAGATTCTTATAGTATTGATATGAACCAAATTTTTTTATGCAAATTACAGACTGCACTAAATTTGTTTTACCTGACCATAATTGGACACGGATTATCTATTGCATCACTGCTTATCTCGCTTGGCATATTCTTTTATTTCAAGTAAGTAAATTTAAAATATTTTACGAAAATTACAAGTTGTCTTGGGTGAATGCCCTGTCATGTGCATATTTATGTCATGTGCTGACAAAATATAAAAATATTGACAATGCATAATGTTTACAATAAATTGAATGTTTAAAATAAGTTGAAGTAAGTTGGTCTTAGCTTTGTAAAACATGTAGGGGAGATTGATGAAACATCTTAACCCCAATTTTACAAAATTAGTAGGCATATAAAAATGAAGACATATAATAAGAAGGGAGCCCAAACCAATATACAAAGCTAAATGTATTTTCTTTGGGAACTGTCAAATACTATAGGCCATCTTAATTTATGCTTAGCTTTTGGCCAATTTTAATGTCAGAATAAGTATGCATTATAGAAACTGGAATTTTGTGTAAATAATAGCAATGACATTTAATATACGTTATTGAAAATATAATCTAAATATACTTTGTTTGGGGTTTTTCCTGGTTTACAGGGACATCATTAAAAAGGTTTAACTGTACTATCAATTTTACTTGTAATTCACTTCTTTTTGAGGGGGAAGAGTCAGCTCCAATTTTTTGAACAAATCAATCAACAAGCAATTTAAAATTTGTAGAAAGTTAAATTCTAAGTCATGCATGTCTTATTTTATGCCTTCACATGGTTTTCATAATTTTGAAATAGCTATAGTTATAGAATTCAGCAATAGTTATAGAATTCAGTATGACAAGAGTAAGTTGCTATGTTTCATTGTATCTTCATAAGCATTGTCATCATCTTCTGCTTTTTCTGCTCCTGTCGCTGCCGCTGCCGCCGCTGCTGCTTCTCCTTTTCCTTCTTCTTCTTTCTTCTACTCCTTCTTCTTGTTCTTCTTTTTCCTTCTCCTCCTCTTCCTTCTTCCTCCATGTTCCTTCTTCTACTAATTTTAAACAAAGAAGATATATATAAACCTATAATTCTAATATCCTATTGAGCAATTTCTTATATTTTCTAGTTTTATTTCATATTGTTTCTAGCTTTAATTATACTATTTAAAATGTTTTAACTATTTTTATAACAGAATTAATTAGTAATTTACATGTTACTAAACAGTTTCTAAACAATCATTTGAGCAGCTAAATAATTTTTTATTTAGGTGTACAAAAGTTTATAAGTTCTCTATTTTTGAGTGTTAACATTGCTTTCATTTTTTTCAATTAAAAAACACTGCAATGGACATTTTCAACTATAACTTTTCCCATATTTTGTACTATTTTCTTAGGCTACATTCCCAGAGTCTTTGGATTTCTTGGTCAAAGGGTATATATATTTTTATGGCTCTTGAAAAACATCATCTCAAAAATATCTCAAAATGCCCAATGCTCATGTTCAAAACAAATTCATAGCTTCTCCCTCCTTCTAACCCAAGCTGGTTTTCTTCCAGAGTGACCCATCTTCACAAATGACACCACCAGAAATCCAGTTACATTGGTCAGAAATTTAAGAGTAATCCATGGGACATTTCTCTCCTTTTTCTTCTCTGTCACTCTTCCCTTTTACCCTGTGAACTTAACCTTTTGAAATCCTTTTAATCTATTCCACTTGCTGATCACTACTGCCATCACCACCAGGCTTGTTCATCTAGCCTTAGTAAATTCATTTTCCATCTTCATTTAATTCGAAACAAGGCAGCCAGAATAATAGTTTCAATTATTTAGATCAAATATAGATCTGATTTTGCCATTCTTCGCTTTACAATTTTTAGACTTTCCATTGTATCCCATATAAAATCAAAATTATTAACGTGCCCTGCTTATTCTCTTTGCCTCCTCCCTAGTCTAATTAAATGTATTTATCTTTCAGGTCTAAATTTTAGCATCACTTCCTCAGTGAATTCTTACAGAATTACTTATTGTAATATTTCCAGAATTGCAATTAATGATAGTAGACATAGGGTAAAATTTTAATTTACATTTGGAAGACCATTATCTCTGCAAATTAAAAACTAATACAGCTGAGAGTCTTCAGATTAAATAGTCTATTTTTATTTTGCATGTCAGGAGTCAAAATATCCAAGATCATTAAATTTTTGAAGAAGATAAAGTTAGGAAATATAACAATTACATTTGCCTACCAAAACCAGTAGCTAGAAGGAGGACAGTGGTCTTCTAGAATTCTAAGTCATATGGTCCCAAACAAGTTTGAATTTAGTAAAGATAAATAGAGTCCTACACCAATTCCCTAAAGTCAAATGCAAAATTAACTATGTTTTTGCATGTGAAAGAGTCTAAGATTTAATGGAAAATGCTTGCTGTGAACTAATGAGGCAATAGTAGGGCTGCCAAGTGAAAACAATGCTGCAAGTCAAACCATTACCAACAAATGTACAGCACTCAATTTTAAATCTCTAATCAGACCACTTATTACCTGTTCACTACATAAGAGCAAAGCAAAAATTGGCTTATCAAATGAAGAAATTGAAGAAAATATCAGCTATCAAAGCATCAAGTTACCATACCAAGATTGGTAAACAAAAAAAGGACAAAATATATAAGGCACAATGTGTGACTTCAAGAATCCAAATGACTATAATTGAGAATACAATTGATAACATATAACAGATTAAAAAAAAACTCAACAAAAAAGTTAAAAAACAAATATAACTAAACAAAATCTAACGAACCTTATAATTGGCCTTCCTGTCACTCAGGGTTTTCAGAGAGAAATTAACTGTTAACCTATCAGGAAAGTTGAAGTAGATGGCTTATCTATACTGGGTTCTTAGCTGGACCTGAGGATCTTTAATGCTCTTTCCAAGCCCAAGAATCTATGAATGAAATAGGAATTTAGTAAAGAGGATTAAAATGAAAGAGTTATCTTTTTAATCAAAATATATAGTCTTCGTATCAGGGACGTTGGTATTTGCTAAAGTATTTTGCAAGATTAAAGCAATCTACATATGTAAACTGTATTTCTTATTGACAAAGATTTGAATAAAATGATGTTCAATATTTTTTTTTTTTTTTTTTGAGACGGAGTTTTGCTCTTGTTACCCAGGCT